>NW_019384333.1:546333-554346 GCF_000671375.1 Centruroides sculpturatus | reverse complement strand
TTGTGGGAAATCGCGTTATAGGAGACACCAACTTAATACAAAAACTGGGATTCGGTTCTAAAAAGAGAAAAACTTGACGTTTGAATGGCGTTTTTTGAATTTTTCAAACCAGCCATTGCTAACCACGAATTTAAACCTTGTTTCATCAGCCGATGACTGTCCCATTTGTTTTAAATAATCAAATATTTTTAAGGCTTTGTGTTTAAGTGCAGTTTTATTTAAAGGCAACCGTTTCTTGTTCATATCTTCTACCCATAATATTAGCGCTTGTTCCATTTTTTACATTATAGGTGCTCTCGGACTAGCAATATTTTTCGCAAGAATAGATGATCCGGATGCGACCAAATTTCTAATCTTTTTTCCCGATTGTTTAATCGACCGAATAGTCGACTCATTTAAATTAAAATGCCTACTAATATCAGCTATACGCTCTTGATTTTTATGATAATTCGATCCAAAATTTCTATCTTTGAAGAGTTATAAATTTCCTTTTTAACGACGGTCCTTTCTTTTCATTCGACATTGTTATGGCTAAAATTTTTTCAATCAGTTTTGTGAACAGTAAAAATCGCAAAAAATAACTTTTCTTCACTATGTTGTTAAAAATATACACCCAATAGAAGTTTATACTATATTTTGGACCATTTTTGCTGTCCCCACTTATTGAAACAGTATAAATGATGGAAAATTTAGTGATATATTTGAGTGTTTACGGTAACTGATGTCTAGAAACAGGTCTGTCTAGAAACCGGTCTTCCCCTGAAACTTTCAAGGGAATAAATAACACGCCAACATCAACAAACAGCTGTTTTCAAGGACATTACCGAATTGCGGTTCGTATCACGTGATCCGTTGCGATTTTTCTGTTATGTGAAAGATAATTCGTTTCCAAATACCGTAAACCACGTTGTAAAAGTACCGCGTTGTAAGAAAATTACCGCATTTTTCCAACCGCGTTGGAGCGAAAACGCGTTGTAAAGGTACCGCGTTGTAGAAGGCCTACCTGTAATAGCCTATATTGGCTAAGCTAATCAGTAATCACAGTATGTTTTCTAATCATTTGGTATTCATTGTCATTTAATAAAAGTAAAAAAAAGGATTTTACTTGTTACAACATGGAGAGCTATCATGACATTTAGAGTTACAAAGTAATCCTGATGACTTGCAAGCACACTTCTTTGTTACGCGTGTTTTTAGGCAGTTGCATTTCTTGAAACCTTGTCCTCCGGTCAAAGAATTTTGCGACAACTTCTCGAAGACTCACTTCTTTATCTTTAACAACTTCTTCTATCTTGATAAAGTCTTCAGGGCATTTGATTTTGTGTATAAAGCTGCTTTAGTACTCCAATTTTGGTACCTAGTTGGTAAAACTCGTTGTCCTTTACACCTGCTACAACTGCAATAATGCTTTTCGGGTCGGTTTTAGCTTTGTCAATTTTAGGCACTTTCAGTCTCACATTTTGGTCAATTTTCACATTTGGATATTTATGAAGAGACGCGGCTTTCATTTTTTTCAGCTTGTTTCTCCAAACTCAATTTTGCGTTGTTTCTTATAGTCACTACAGATTCTATCTTTTTTAGTATTGGCTCTATAGTTACAAGAACTTCCTGAGACTCAATCGTGTTTTCTGTCTCTGAATCGTTACATTGGAATCATCGGTTATTTGCTTCTTCTTCAAATTCTCGGTAATAATCATTTCATCTTCTTGTGTTTTATCGTTGATAGTGCTATTGTCTATATTGATGAAACTAGAAGATAACTATACTTTTTCATTTAGTGTAAGATAACTCCACAAGATTTTTTAAATGATTTGATTTCAATGAAACGTATCGATCTAGTTAGCTGCAGTGAACATAGAGAAATTGTCGCTAAATATATTGTAAAATTTTACTTACTGACTAGATTACATTTCTTCATAAAGGGTCTGAATAAATCTAAAGAATACACTAGAAAACAAAAATTCTACCTAAAGCAGAGGCTAATCACATATCCTAATTCTGCAGTTGCAGTACGATAGCTAACAATAAATGATTTCATCCCAGTTTCTATTTTACTGACTTGTGTATTTTTAATTTATACATATTACTCCATTGTAATTTTTAATTCTTTTATTTTTCTTGAAAAGGGTGAGAAATCTACATGCATAGTAATCTGTAATTTTTTTTAAGAGAGATTTTTCAATTATGCAGTGTGTGAATAGTAGCATGAATTTTGTACTGTTTTCGCGAAACAGCTGCACATTAAAAAGTTTAGTTTATATGTGTGGGTACTTGGCAGTAGGCTAATAATCGTTTATTTGTTACATACTTAACTTTGTAATTTTATATTGGGACAATAAAGTAACATTCTGCCTTTATATTTTATATACTGTGTAGAATTTAATTGTAATTTTAATATTGCTTTATACTATGTCACATAATACTGTATGAGCAGTATACAGTATTATGTAACTGATGACATTTGCCTGATAAGTTCTATTTTAAGCCCTCACAGTGGAAGAGGTTCACAAAGCCATATAAAAGTTACATTTTATTATTAAAAATATGATAAATTCTGTATTTTTTAGTAAATATGAATAAACGTTGTTGGTAATAACAAGAGTAGATTACTCTTGTACTCTAAATAATACTTGTTTGTACAGTACTCAAGAGTTGTAATGTAAAAATAGACAATACAGTCTAGGCTATTTGATTTTAAAAAAATCTTAATTAGCATTAACCCCTCAACTCTTCGGACGTCCAACAAAACAACCCACTTAAAACCTTTATCATTTTCTATTTATGGTATCTATCATTCGTAAATGAAACGTACAAGAACTTTTGAAATACTATAAATATAATCAGATGAATAAACTGTATAAAATTTAATGAAATAAACGAGCATTTAAGGAGGATGCACACATGCGGCGCGGCAAGGAAAAGCGGTGTTGCGTACGCGTCTTTGCCGCTCGGCAGCACAACCACACAAGCGGCAATCCTCTTACATTTCGGCGCAAGCGTTTAGTATTCAAGATGGCGAACGATACCGACATTGCCGCTATCCACGTCTTTACAAATTTTGTTTTGTACGGCTTGCTTTATTTAGCTAGAAGATTTTGTCGAAGATTCGAACGAAGATTTTGGATTAGAAATATTTTCTTGGATGGAGAAAGAACTGGTGTACAAAATACGCTTATTCCTCGATTACGGTCTTTCGATAAAGAATAATATTTCGAGTAAGATTCCGTTGTTTCGTTCTTTGAATTAATTTATATATGATTATTTGTGTAGAATTTGTATTAAATTTATCTTTCCTCTTTATTCTGATGTTAGTTACCTCGGTTAACCGCGTCGAACTTTCCGCCATTTTAAAACACCATGTGATTGTATTTTCTCACGTGACTATCAGACGAAGTTATTGGCTGATAGAAATGCAATCGCCGCAAAAGATAGAATTCAACCAACTTTTGCGGTACGAGAAAAGCGGCACAAAATCGATTTCTGCGGCGATAAAAAGTAATGTCATTCTGCCGCTTTCCCTTGCCGCGCCGCATGTGTGCATCTTCCTTTAAAGACAACAATGACGTGCCGGCACAGTGCACTGATAAGTATTTACACACAACAGTGATATGACCATTCTCTCGGTGAGTGGTCATGAACTATTCTGAGGACGAATTGGCTACGATAGCTATATGTTTGGATGAAGAAGAAAAAGAAATGCAATTAAGAAAGCGCCGCAAGTGGGTACAGTACATAAAGCATGGAAAAAAAAATCAATAGAATGGGAGTTTCATATTCTTTATAAAAAATTAATAGATGACAAATCTATATTTTTTTGAATGTTTTCGAATGTCCCTACATCATTTCATATTTTATTAAACAAAACAGAGAAATATTCATTTTGTACCCAATGTACATGTACTGTATTTCGAATGAGATAAATCAAATAGAACAGGGTGTTGATGCACCATTTCAATTAAATATTAGTCATCCATTGGAAAACAAAATTTACCGTCAGTGAAAATATCGTTCCGGTAAAATGTACTTTCACGGCACTGCCACTGCTCGGCACTTGAGGGATGAATCTGGACAGGGCGGTTTAAAACTAGGTCAATAATTTCCCACCGGCAAAAATCACTGCATTGAACGGATACTGAACGGTCACGTCACCGTTGTGTGTAAAGGGACCCTCAATCCACGCAAGATGTTAGAAACATTGATTTTTTAGAAAATAAATCATGAATGCTTATGAAGTCTTAACGGGCAGTACGCGGCCCGTGGGCCACCAGTTTGCGACTCCTAATCTAGATATTCCAGTAGTTCAACAATGACTTCGTTAAAAGACAGATCTTGCTGTGAATTAATTGAAACCGTGCATTAATTTGTAAGTATGAATTCAGTTTCAATTGTTCACAATTGAAATTGAATTCATACCAGCAATCAACGTGACGTTCTGTTCGTGCACTTATGATTGGAACTGTTTGCAAACTTGTGTCCTTTTCTACTGTAGCCATTGGGTACATTCCAGTATGCATCAGTCTTAGCCACAATCGATACATCGGTGAACGGTTTAAATTAATTAATATTTAGTCATCTTCATCAAAAGATGTCGTTTCTCAATACTTATTTTATCGTACATTTTAGTGGCGTGCCGTGACATTTGACGATAGGGAAGCTGTGTTTCTGTAAGAAGCCGACATTCAAGGGCGTCGGTGATGGTCTAGGGTCCATTCGTATCGTTTGTTCGATAAGCCAATAAAAACCGTAGACCTCTCTAAATGCATTTCTAATATCACAATTACATTCCGAATCGCTAGCCAAGATATAAGGGCTACAACTAAAAATAAAATAATAAAAACTTACTTGGTGAAACAAAATGTGTGGGGGATGTACCCAGTGGTGATATTCGAAATATTTAACAAAGGGTTCGCTAACAGAAAATTTTTCCTTTTAAATTAAACCCCAAGCCCGAGATATCTCGGGCAAGTCACATAGCGTTACATAAAACTCTGGTTTTTGGACCCCAAAAATTTTTGTTTTTTTGGATTTTTGGAATGTTTTTTGTCTCCAAATTTTTTCAAAAATTTTTTCCCGCGCGAAAAAATTTTATCGCGATTTTAATTTATCTTTAATGACGCACGCTTCACGCTTAATTGCTTTTTAATTGTTTTTTAATGGAAGTTTGATATCAAATTTCATTCATCGTTCTAAAGTTGTAGTGCACAAATTTTCCTTCGGTAAAGTTATTTAAAGCTAGTTTCTGATGTCAAAAACGACCCCCGATAGTTTTTAAATTTTTTTAATTAATAGATTTTATTATATATAAGTTTAATTAAGTCGGGGGGTCGGAAATCGCAATAAAAATTTTAATTTTTTAAAAATATACGGCCAGCTAGTATTCACCCTACTATAAACCCATCGCCTCCCGAGACTTCTATGAGAACGTCCCGGGAAATCCAACTCCAGCTGTGTTCAAGGTCATCCAGCTGTTTAAACAATGACTCATCAGCGTCAGATTTCACAGAAAGACAAGACAAAGGAAAATAAAATCTGAAGCTTTTTCTTCAGAATTAACGCATTTCTTTCGTTTTTTCAGTTTTAAGTATTTTTTATGTTTAATTACATTAATATCAAAAATTGCTAGAGTCCCAAGGAGTTAACTGCTTTCCCTATGACTTTTTCTCAAGAAAAAACTTTTCTAAATCATTTATTTTATCATTAGGTATTATTATAATAATAGACAGATGTCATCGTTTCTCGAAATACAATATCTTTTTTATTTCGCTGTCGATAGCCCGACACGTGTTCCGCAGCCATCTTGTATTTTCTCGCGCGCGTGGGATTGTGGGATCCCTCGTATGACTGGACCTAGTTTCAAGAACTCTCTTGAGTCGATCGCGATTAAGGCTGCGTACTGTGTACGCGCGTTTTAAAGAACCAAGAGTTCTACATAGGCGTACATACTCAAACGCGCGCTTTTGGCCAAGCACGCGTTAAACGCGCGTTTATAGATTTTTCTTAAAACGCGCGTTTTTCGGGCGCTTTAGTAGAACTCTTGGTTCTTTAAAACGCGCGTTTAAAAATGCCTAGTGTGTACAGTACGCAGCTTAAATCTCGTTTCAGTCGAGATTGAAACGGTCGATGGAGGTTATATGCGAACGGCGTACAAGGGGAACATAGCGAACGGGTATAAGGCTCTAGTTTAGTAGTGTTACAGAGTATAATACGTATATTTTAATATATTTTTTAAAAGAAACAAAACCGCTGAGAAATGTTACGTGTGTTTAACAACGGGTTCGGAAAACTTTGAAAATGTTAACAACAGGTTCGGCCGAACCTGTGCGAACCCGCTGAATATCACCACTGGATGTACCTGGTACAAAATATTCTTCAATTGTATGAATATACTTTTAAAGAAAATTATAATTAAATATAGCTTTGTAAATAAACGTATATAAAAATATAAAATATTCTTTACTTTTTAAATATTAAAACAATGCATTTAGTCAAATAGCTCCCTATGAGTGGCTAATGAAGACGATTGCAGAGCGTGCATACACGCGGACTGCCAAATCCCCAGGGCGCCGATATCGGTCAATGTCAAATACCTTTTTTGTCGCATCACTAATATATCTCAAAGGACGCGACAGGGATGTTGTAGATTTTAAACGTTTCTCACCATAGCTGTAAAAATCTAAATATGTTAAACTTAATAGTCATTTGTTTTCTAACTAATTGATTTTAGGACCAAGTGCCCTCAGAAATTTCCAAAAATTTACTACTTTTCGGTCACTCTCATTGAACTGGAAAAATTTCTGTCTTTATTACATTAATTTCCAAACGTACAATATTTACTAAATTATCCAAATGGTTTGTCAGAGCAACGCCGGACTTATTTGCTAGTATTTCATATGTTGATATTTTAAATTGATGGAACGTATATCAAAATTGTTGCTGATATTGTAATCGTTTTTACATACTGCGTTTTTAAAATCTATATAAATGAACTTATGATTTTGCAGTGAAAAATAAGTCGAAAGTGTTTGAATTCTATTGATAAGTCACCAAAAATGCTTTATATCACGGGATACCCGTGTTGTTCAGTGTTGAAAAACGCATATTTGTTCGAAATCTGAATGATTCTTGTATGACTTCTATTTGTATTATTTTTTTTTCTAGATTGGGCACGTATTTTTCTAATTTTGATTCTAGATTCAGATACAATTCTTTGGTTTGTTCTTGTTTTATTCAGAATATCCAGCTCATAATGAGCAGAATGGAGGCAGCCATATTGCTTTTTGTCACTAGATTGTAGATCAGCACTAGGATTTTTTTTAATCCGGGAAATTCCGCAACTTTCTTAAAAGTTCACTTTTTTTTTCTTATTTTGTGTTAAGGTTGAGGAAATTTTACAAATAGAAAATATAATTAACTCATAAACTGTCAGAATACATTTGTATTTATCAATTTTAAACCTATTTATTATTAGTTTTTTTAAAAAATTTATCCGCGTTATGGCATGTCACAAATGGTCAATAACAGGGGCGGACTGGCCATGTGGAAAATTCCACATGGGCCGTTTTTTCTAAATATGTACATAATGTACCGTTTGGTTAAGTTTAATTTTTAAAAATTCATATATATATTTTTTTTTGTTAAGTAAGGTGTATAGCAGTGGTTCCCAACCTTTTTTCATTAGCGTACCCCGTGACGTGTCATATCTCTAGATTGTACCCCGTGACATGTCATATCGCTAGATTGTACCCCTCATTTAAGAAATTTAGTGAGTAACCGTATTGTTAATTTTACATATTGTAACTTTAAATTAAAGAAAAAAAACCTAAAAGAAAAAATGTATAATAAAGTTGTGATTGTTGCAAGGAACATTTTTTACCTAATAATTTTTTAATACTATTAGTTTGTGATACATAATATATTATTTTTTCTGCCATAATAACTAACTTTTTTCTGTACCCCTAAACAACCTATCGCGTACCCCTAGGGGTACGCGTACCACAGGTTGGGAATCGCTGA
>NW_019384333.1:471642-545743 GCF_000671375.1 Centruroides sculpturatus | reverse complement strand
CATTTTTTCCACTTGCTCTCATTGTTGAGATTATTTTTATCATTTTATTTAAATGTTCTTCTTGTAATTCCAAGTCTACACCATATCCATTTTTGCTTGGAACAGAACCTTTTGGTGCATAGCTATTAAAAATGTCGAACCACATATTTATATCTCTAATAAAATTACCCAATCTCTCTGCCATTTTTTTGTCTGTACCGGGAAGGTAGTGTAAAAGAGCTGTAGCCACGGTATTTGATAAAATCTGAGCTGCCAATTTAACATTTTGGCGCTGGCTTTTTTGACAGTTTAAATGTTTTTCATTAATTTTCCAACACGAATTCACTTCAGTATCGGTGATAGAAATTAAGGTTTGCAATGGAGTTTTATTTATTACAGAACCGTCTTCTTGACCTAACATAAAAATATAGCTTTAAATATTTAATGACTTATATTTAAATCATCTTACCTTATAAAAAACTTAGTCAAATAAAACAATTACAGAAATATTAAAATAAATCTCTTCGTTAATCACAAAATTGGACGAATATTAAAAGCGAAAACTAAACACGTGCACACCCTGCTCTAGTAAACAAAGAGGTCAGGACTCGTGCTGACGTCACTAACTTGCCATTCCTGGCTAACATTGTAGAATAGGGATCTGGCTATCCTTGGTAGTATATTGTCCTTGATCGCTGGTGTATAGTATAGGTATATGTGTAGGCCTGTATCATTTTACTTGGCCCTACCCGTATCCGAAGTTAAATTAGTTCGGCCGATTATATTAGCCCAAACAGAAAGCATCCTAGGAGAAAAATAATCAAAACTACCTTCTAAACAGAGAAAATTGGTCATTTGTTTACATTGCTAGAAACTATTCACCACTCCTACGAATCTTAATGCTAAACTATAGAAATGCGAGTTATTAGTTTTGTACCTAACCACCAAAGCGATGATTGTAGTCATAACAAATTTAATGGCCACTTACAGTATATTATTTCCTTTATTTTAGGTAAGTAAAAAATGTTATTCAATAATAATTTCTCTATATTCCAAACGATTTAATTAAAAATAATCTATTTTGTAGTGTGAGGCGGGGACCTCACCCCTCTCCAATAGGAAACTGGTTGTCGAGCTGAAGCTAATAAATCGGTGATTTATTTCGTAAACAAGAACGAATGTAAGACGATTTAATTGTCGCATTCCCGGACCAAATTCACACGTCTTCGATCTAGATCAGGGAAAGTGGAGAGTTAGCAACCGGGGAGAGTTCGACTGTCATCTTACAGCGANTCTACTCTATTATATTATATTTCAGAATACAACCATAATAATAAACATCAAAATTTAAGAGAGAAGAAAAAGATAGTTATATCATGAGAGGAAAATTATAAATCTATTTACAGAGAAAAAAAAATTATAAGAAAGGAAACATAAGGAAAAACATGAATAATAAAACAATTTTTAAAGATACTTCCTCAATAATTACAAAAAATATAATTACTTTTTAACTATATTTACAAATAAATAAATTTTATTACTGTCTGTAATAACATAATAGACTAACATTTATTTTTTTTACAATCTATTTAACATTTAAAATATAACACAGTCAAATTCCTGAACAATGGCCACTGACAGGAGGAACATAATAATAAAAAATGGCTGTTATTATTATTTTATTTTTCCTTTTATAAACATGCATATAAAGTGGCTGCTATTTAGAGGTGAAATGTAGAGGTTATTGAAGGTTTTGCTGTATATATCATCTAACAAACACCATTAATACTTTTCCAGCAAACAATTTACAAAAAATAAATGAACATTTCCAGCTTATTTAAGAAGCTTGTTTCAGGTTTTGCTGCTGAATTTAAGATATTTAGAATTTCATAAATATAAATTTGGCAGCTAAACCTGAAGCAAGCTTCTTAAATAAGCTGGAAATGGTCATTTATTTTTTGTAAATTGTTTGCTGGAAAAGTATTAATGGTGTTTGCTTTGTGATTCATCTCCATTCCTGCTTTGACAATTAATTATAGTATATATAATCTTCAGTTTTAATTCATTCATCAGCAAGTTTACATTTTAATGTAATTTTTTTTTTCACATTGAAAATATCTAGTAGAATAAAATTTCAATTAATCAGAAAATACATTCAAGTCTACATTTAAGTCTAATTTTAAGTTGATTTTACTGAAATTAAAATTCTGATTAATTTAAAAGGAAAAAGACCTAACTTTTTCCTTTTAGAATTACTGCAACTAAATTACATTTTACTATAATATTCATCATGTAAAAACTTTATCTTATTAAATATTAATTTAATTAAGATTATTAAAATTGTATGCATAATTTAATTAAATTTTTTTAAACTAAAGCCAATTAGGCATAATTCATACAACCAAAACAAAAATACATTTTTATTGAACAATCAAATATTTTACAACAGTAACTTTTATGATTTCTACATAGTATATAATCACATGTGAAAGTTTTGATAGATTTGCAATAATAATTTAATTATAACATTAAAAATTTTGAATATTTATTTTATTTATTTAGAAAAATTTTCCTTTGTATAATCTAGATATTGTATCTCTTATTTAATTTCTAATTTGTTAAAAGAAAACATACCTATCTCTTAAGACTTGAATTTAATTTTTCAATAGATTTAATATACCTCTGTATAGAGTATAAACTTTTAATAAAAATGACATCATCAAAATGAAGTTTCTTTAATGGGAAAACTTCATAATTTACACTATAAAACAAAGAATATAACTACACTTTATGTAAATTATTATATAAATGCAGTTTATTTTTTAATATTAAACACTGTAGCTCTGTTAATAAGGATGAACTAGCCTGTAATTACTCAGCTGAATTGATCAATGCACCTTGGGTTCTTTAAACTTAACCCACTGTTAAAGGTGTATTGATTAATTCAGCTCAGAGCTCTATCTTTAGATCTAGTTTTAAATAGCTCAGCTAATCAAATTGTTCATTTCAGATCACTGTTACCGTATTCTATTTAAATGTTTATTCTCCATTACTATTAATTTCTGTATTTTCGTTTATTATTGCATATGGAATTTCTTTTTCATGTAATGTTGTAAGAAACGGATTGTTTTTCTTTCAAATAATGTAAATAAAGTTCAAATTTTACTCAGGTATCTGTATCATATTTTTCAATTTTACGATTATTACACAGCATTTAAACATTCATTCCACCATATATTATTTGTTGCATTATATTAACTAAAATATATGAGATAATTTGAAACACATATAACAACTGTAACAAATTTAAAAAAACACAGCCTAGATGTTATGTAATATTGCTTGATTGTATCAGCCATCAGCAAAGCATATCCAGAATTTAAAGCAAAAGTAGTTACTATTCATCATCATTATATTAACTAAAAAAAAAATAATACTAACATCTGCTTTAATTACTGAAGACTTAAACAAAAACTTCTACAGCTTGCAGACTTGCATTATGTCACGAATGTTACAAAACAACTATGTTATTACAAGAACAAAAATTAAAATATTTTAAAATGTTAACTTTATAATGCCAGCCACAAAAGTATGGAATTTAAGTTTAATAACTGCATAACTATTTCTCCCTGGAGTTTTCCTTTTATTTCATTAGTTTTTGTTTCTATAGTAGAATAGTCNTTTGTAAATTGTTTGCTGGAAAAGTATTAATGGTGTTTGCTTTGTGATTCATCTCCATTCCTGCTTTGACAATTAATTATAGTATATATAATCTTCAGTTTTAATTCATTCATCAGCAAGTTTACATTTTAATGTAATTTTTTTTTTCACATTGAAAATATCTAGTAGAATAAAATTTCAATTAATCAGAAAATACATTCAAGTCTACATTTAAGTCTAATTTTAAGTTGATTTTACTGAAATTAAAATTCTGATTAATTTAAAAGGAAAAAGACCTAACTTTTTCCTTTTAGAATTACTGCAACTAAATTACATTTTACTATAATATTCATCATGTAAAAACTTTATCTTATTAAATATTAATTTAATTAAGATTATTAAAATTGTATGCATAATTTAATTAAATTTTTTTAAACTAAAGCCAATTAGGCATCATTCATACAACCAAAACAAAAATACATTTTTATTGAACAATCAAATATTTTACAACAGTAACTTTTATGATTTCTACATAGTATATAATCACATGTGAAAGTTTTGATAGATTTGCAATAATAATTTAATTATAACATAAAAATTTTTGAATATTTATTTTATTTATTTAGAAAAATTTTCCTTTGTATAATCTAGATATTGTATCTCTTATTTAATTTCTAATTTGTTAAAAGAAAACATACCTATCTCTTAAGACTTGAATTTAATTTTTCAATAGATTTAATATACCTCTGTATAGAGTATAAACTTTTAATAAAAATTACATCATCAAAATGAAGTTTCTTTAATGGGAAAACTTCATAATTTACACTATAAAACAAAGAATATAACTACACTTTATGTAAATTATTATATAAATGCAGTTTATTTTTTAATATTAAACACTGTAGCTCTGTTAATAAGGATGAACTAGCCTGTAATTACTCAGCTGAATTGATCAATGCACCTTGGGTTCTTTAAACTTAACCCACTGTTAAAGGTGTATTGATTAATTCAGCTCAGAGCTCTATCTTTAGACCTAGTTTTAAATAGCTCAGCTAATCAAATTGTTCATTTCAGATCACTGTTACTGTATTCTATTTAAATGTTTATTCTCCATTACTATTAATTTCTGTATTTTCGTTTATTATTGCATATGGAATTTCTTTTTCATGTAATGTTGTAAGAAACGGGTTGTTTTTCTTTCAAATAATGTAAATAAAGTTCAAATTTTACTCAGGTATCTGTATCATATTTTTCAATTTTACGATTATTACACAGCATTTAAAAATTCATTCCACCATATATTATTTGTTGCATTATATTAACTAAAATATATGAGATAATTTGAAACACATATAACAACTGTAACAAATTTAAAAAAACACAGCCTAGATGTTATGTAATATTGCTTGATTGTATCAGCCATCAGCAAAGCATATCCAGAATTTAAAGCAAAAGTAGTTACTATTCATCATCATGATATTAACTGTAAAAAAAATAATATCTAACATCTGCTTTAATTACAAGCTTCAAAAACTTCTACAGCTTGCAGACTTGCATTATGTCACGAATGTTACAAAACAACTATGTTATTACAAGAACAAAAATTAAAATATTTTAAAATGTTAACTTTATAATGCCAGCCACAAAAGTATGGAATTTAAGTTTAATAACTGCATAACTATTTCTCCCTGGAGTTTTCCTTTTATTTCATTAGTTTTTGTTTCTATAGTAGAATAGTCTTAACATGCTTCTATAGTAGTAATATTCTATGATCCCCTAAGCATTCCTGATAATGAATACAGGTTCAAAACATCTAAAAAAGGGAACAAAAGAAAAAAAATTCTCTTTTTAAATTCCATTCAAGTAAATATTTGTTTCCTTTTAAATTTAGAGTATTTTTTTGAAGATATTAGTCACATTAAAATTCTTAGGATGAGATAAAAAAAATTATATACCAATTGCATAACAAGTACGTACAAGGTGGTTATAATTAAAACTGCCCTACTCAGACCTGTATAGAGTTTGTTCTTGTTGATGTATTTTGATGAAACTTGGTATATACATTATATGGACCATGGAGAATAGGAAAATGCAAAAAAAAATAATTAGTTCAAATTTCTATCACTAGGTGAGAAAATGGCTCATGAACAAGAAACATAAAATGGAAACATGCAAAAGGTTTTTATTCATGACATTTGTTCAATGTGCAATATATTTGCGCCAATCACATGTTCAAAGCGCCTTACAGCTTGTTCAACAGTAGCCAGATAGGTTTCTTGAGAAATTGCAGCAATATGGCATGTTATGTTTGCTTTCAATTCAGGCAAAGTCCGTATGGTTGTGGGATATCTGAAAGATCATGTCTATAGAGGAGGCATATGAACTCTGCCAAGTTTCATCAAAATACATCAACAAGAACAGACTCTATACAGATCTGAGTAGGGCAACTTTAATTATAACCACCCTGTATCTATGAATGTATTAGGAATATAAAGATAATCTATTAAACAAAATGCATCACAAATATATTAAGTTTAAACTTTTCTTTTCCACGAGAGGAAAGGTTCATAAGTTGGTGGTAATGCCTGCCTTAATGTAGGGATAGGCATGTTGCCTTTAACTAAGAAAAATGCAAATAGACTGGATGTTGAAATGAAAATGCTCAAAAAGGCATATGGAAAAGGGGAAACAAGATCAAAAGTAGCACAGTGAGAGAGATTTTGAGAGTTGAGAAAAATCTCTAATAAAATTAGAGTCAAGATTGTGGTGGTTCGAGCATGTGGAAAAGTCCTTTGGATTAAATCAGAAAATGTGTGATGAAGATTGATCTTCCTGGGAGATAGATCAAGTAGATGATGGTTTGATAGTGTATTTGAGGATATGGTGGCTCTGAATTGTTCATAACTTGGCAAAGGACAGAGTGAGGTGAATGAAAGTGATGTGCAACAGTGACTCCCACAGGAATGTGGTCCCATTAGTTGAAGGAGAAATAGGGATATTTCAGTTTTCATATTCAGAGAGTTACAGTATTTACAGATTATTTTAAAGTTGCAGCATAAATTAAAATGAAGATAAATGTATATCAGATGTGTGCTATATACAAAAGTAAAGTGCTCATTGATATACAGTAGAACCCCCATAAAACGGNATTCTATCAAGGGAAAGTTCACTTTTATCCCGGAATAAGCAAAAAGACCGGAAAATGAGAAACCCTAAATAAAGTTCCTAGCTGTATATTAGTGCTTAGATTCTAAATTAGGCTAGTTTTTATATCCGTTTACACACACCTTGTGCTAGAGGAAAAATATTTGTAAGCAATGATCATCCACAAATTTCATCTCAGTATTAAAATAAACTCTACCAGGCAATCCACCCAGATTTATGGGTGGATTGATTGGTTGTGTTTATGTTCTGATACCATATCATTAGCAGTAGAAACTATCAAAAAATTATCTGGAATTAAATGACAACACATTAAACATGAAAGCAGAATGATAGTTCATAGAACAAAATCATTAAAATCAATTTGAATATAGTATGGTTTTTTAAACACTATTCTATGGGCACTAAGACAGTCTTTTTAGCAAGTCCATCATGAGTTTTGCCAGGCCCACAATGTGACAGCAAGGGACAGGATCTGGCATATTTGGACAGCCTACCCTCCAAAAAATTCCTGGGGTTTTTCATCCCATCCAGATTCAATCTCCATAGCAATAGACATTTTAACTTCTCAGCTATCTGGCCATCAATATAGTGTAGTGGGTTTAAAAAATTTAGCTTAATTAATAATGCAAAAGCAACTCAATCCAGAATGAGTAATTTTTCTCTGAAATTTAGCAAAGAATAGCTTTTTTTTTTTTAAATAAAGTTCTCCATCCAATTCAAATAAAAATTGTGTGTAAAATTCAGAAAATACTAAATTAAACTGGCTGGTTTTAAGACATTAAATTTTTATTCAAAATTTTCACATTTATGGTCCATGTGCAACAACATATAAATTCAACATGACCCGTTTAAAGAAGTGATACGAGGAAAAAAAAGTATTGACTAATTGAGCAAATTACTAACAACATATATCACTTCGTAAAAATCGTCCAATATTTCGATTTTCTAACAAAAATCACTATTTTTATGTTACAAAAAAGTTGCAACTGACTCGTGCCTGTACGTTAATTTTCAAAAAAACACTTTTAATATTCTACGGACAACTTTTTAAATATTTAAAGATTTTACAAAAGTTTATATAAGACTATGCCAGAAGGCCAAAAAGTTTTTTCTTTATATACAAAAGAAACCCCATTTTCACCTTGCATCAGTAGTTTGTGCTGGTTTACCTTACATGCTTGGCAAAGTTTGGAATGATTTACGGAAATAAAAAATACAAAAACTAGTGTAAAAAAAGAGATGGAAATGATTTTCTAAATTCCTATTAAATTACATTAATTTTTATCTATCACATATACTTACTAAATTTCTTTTTCTTGAATTGACAAAGTTTAAACATTCTAGTTTCACTTGTTACATCATTATTTCATAAGTTTAAAAATATTAAAAAAATTATAAGGGAGGAAAGAAAATTATAAAAAAGTAATTGGAATGTTTGAAAATATCTGTTTAAAATAAATAAAAAACAACGTGATTTTTTTCCTCCTGTTATCATCAATGAGTTTCAACAAAATGTATATGTCATATATACATTTACTTAACCACATACACCCAAGCATAATAAAAATATATTAGGGTGGTGTAACAACCACAAAAATCGATGAGCTTTTTATGTTTGTACTCTTGTTGTAATTTAAATAAGCTATAAATACATCACTTTATCATAATCTCTTCTTTTTTGATCTCCGCCACTTTCTCTGACCCTTACCGTACCATCCGCTTGTTCCAACCTTGGTCGTCGAGAGATCTTCTTTCTCTTCTGCTTTCAGTTCTGAATCTTGATAATCCACGCATTTATCCGTTTTTAAATTATCACATAACTCCTTGTAATAATTGGATTTCAGTAACTTTGGATCGTTGTCGAGGTTACTTGGCGCGAGAGTTTGATCTGAGTCTAATAAATTTTTCTTTGTTATGTAGTACATACTGTCTCTTGCATAGCAATGGTCTAAGCATAATATTTCAATTGTTTGTTTTGACTCTATGTCCATCTTGTTGAATAGATCTGAACGAAGAATTTTTTTATTTGGATCTGTTCGTACGAGTGGTTTTCTTGAAGTAATATTTTCTTCTCCCGGTAATAAATCCGTGGCAATGCTAAATATGGGATCACAGTATCTAAAATATAAAAAAAAAATAATAATAAAAAAACTTAGAGTTGAACATCAAATTTATAAATATCTAGACGTATCAAGATCACATACTTGTCATACTGTGGAACGGTTAATCCTAAATAACCCATAATCATTTTCATTACATCATCACATTTTCCTATAATGTAAAATGGAAAATGAATATTTTAATTAAAAAATATAAAAGTTTTATTTTGTTAAAATTCAGAACTAAATCCAAAATTTAACTAAGCAAATACATCAGTAATGTTTAACATAAATGCTTATTTACTTACACAATTAATCTCAGTTTTACAGGTCTAAATGTAATAAATTCTGTCTGAGGATCATTACAGTGAAGTAAGCTTATATACAGTACTTATTTATTTAGATATTCATCTAGTATAATCTACTTCATCAGATTTCTTATGTATTGATAAAAAAAGAAAGTAAGGGGAAAAAAAAATGCATTTTGTGATTTCCATAAACAAAATCACAAATCTACAAATACTGTACTAAAATTTGTTGAAGATTTATAGTATCACTCATGTATTGATGGCACTTGTCAGAGCTTGAAAATTGTAAAATCTGTGTTCAACGCAGCCCAAAGTTGAACATGCAGTGACCAGTGACACAATTTTAACCATTTCCTAATCTAATTTTTTACAATTAAATGTAAAAAATTTTCAATAGTATGTTGTAGTTGAAAAACTTAAGTGAACCCATTTTCTAGTCATGAACAAGTATTTCTGTCTAAGTGGAAAATTTTCTTAAATGGGAACATTTTACATACAGGAAAACTTAGAACTTGTTTATCAGACTTTTTAGTCAGCTAAAATAGAAAGTCCCAATTTTTCCCCATATGATTATATTTTTATTCATTGTTTAGATCAGCAGTACCCAAAGTATGGCCCTGGGTCAAATTGCAGATCAGAACATATTTGAGGCATCACTTATAAATTGTATCTGTATAATTTATTGAAAAATTACAATAATGATTTACACATGCAAATCAAATTATAGCAACAGTATATAATAAAAAAAAATAAAAATCTTAACAATTCAAATAAGTAATATGATGTTACCATTAATTTTCAAAACTGCTTGATCGTCTTTTGGAGTCCATTGTAAATTCACAATGAATAATTTTGGTCGAAGACTAGGTGGTCTGTCTTTAGCCCAAAGGCAGGGATAACGTCTTAATACCTAAAAATACAACATATAAATAAGATCTAGAATTCTTTGTTATATAAATCTATGAATAAAAATCAATTCTCTGATAAATGTATCACAGTTTTCATACATTACCTTTAAACTAGTTCCTAGACAGAGTATAGCATCACATTTGTTTACGGCTTTGACGGCTCCTTCCCAATTTAGTGGCCAACGTAGTCTACCCCGCTCGCCAAAGTGGACAATGGTATCCTGAAGTGGCTCCATGCATCTGTGACACCTCCGTGATGTTTTATGCCGATGTAAACCCGTATGCTCAGTAACATCAAATAACCGAACATATTGGCGCAAAGGTTTACACTTTGTACATACCTATGTAACAGTTGAGTTAAACAATAAAAGATGAAGAAGGGAAAACATTATGACAATGAATTATTATTAATAGTTAATTACAATTAAAAATGAATATGAGTATAATTTACCTCTATATACATATTTCCATGGACTTCAGAAAGAACATTGCATGGTAGACCACTCCGAAGATGTAATCCATCGCAATTTTGAGACACAACGTGCTTCAATAAGCCTTCCTGATAAAGTGTGGTAATTGCCATGTGCGTATATGTAGGATCTGCACTACTCAGATCTTGGACCCTTTTTATTAAGAATATTAAAATTTAGCAAGAATACAAAACAAAAATAACTAAATAATGATTTTAAGTATTTTATAATGAAAGTAATATGATTAACCCGTGATCACATGGTTTTTTAACATGTATACATTCATAAAGTGGCAATTTTCCACACGCAATTACATTGCACATAATTGCTGTTTCTTGAATCAGATGATTCTGAAAAGTCCTGTGATGTGTCTTCTCTGCACTTGCCAAATTTCAGCATCACATGCTGTTTAGTTTATGAGATATTGTTTTGTTATTAGAAAAATGTCCTCCCTATGGCAGCCCTCGAAACTTTGTGAACAGCTGAACTCGTTTCTCATTAACCCATGCTAGTGGCTAATGGCTAATGAGAAATGAATTTAGCTGGAAATAAATGATAAAAAAGCTGACATGTTTCTCAGAAGGATCATAAAATGATTTTTCTGTATTTTTTTTTGGGCACAAATAAGACAAGAAAACATTTATCTTGTTGAAGGTCATAAACCACCCCTGGCTTTATGGAGAGAAGCATTCAAGGTCACAGTGATATCCATGATGTGATAATTGCCTCTTGCAGCAATCATGAGAGTGCTTATGATGCCATTTTTGATGACATCAAACCACCAAAAATGATATAAGAGCAGACAATTGCTATGCATGCAATCATGTGGGGAAAAAAGTTTACACAATTGCATGCACAAGATGGCAAATTTAAGCAGTGGTTTTTTGAGGGCCTATGATAGGCAGAAAAAAATTTTTTGACCAAAACTTTTACACAGTTAAATGAATGGCATGAGGATATCATAGAACCACAAGTCAGTCAGTCAGTCAGTCAGATGAAAAATGTCCACAAAAAACTAGTATGTGCAGAAAATCGTCACTCTTGCATGTGATCTCGGGTTCAAATTCACATAACTGGTTTTGGTTTACTTTTTTGCTTTGGTCATTCCTTTCCAGTTGGTATTTATGACAATTCTGCTGTCCTATTCATATAAAAAGCAAGGCATTTTTATATAAAATCAGACTCTTAAAAAGTGTATAGAACAATTAGAAGTATTTTTATTGCTAAGGAAAACTGTATACAATAGGGAAAATAGATATTATTTTGATCATGAGTGAATTTGCGAAGACCAGCTATAACCTAGAAACTATATAGCAGGGATGGGCAAGCAAGAGTTCAGTGGGAGCCGAAATGTAGGTTTTGCAAAATGTATGAGAGCTACAGTTCTGTACATTTTTACTCTGTACCATGATTTCTAATATACATATAATATAAAACAAATATTGAATTTTTTAATAAACATATTTTCACAAAACTGTGGAAATAAAATTGTAAAAAAAATAATAAAAAGCAAAAATTAACACTTTCAGCAAGAGCTGCATGTAACTCAAAAAGAGCCGCATTTACCCATGTCTGCTATATAGATACGTGTAAAACTTGATTTCAAAAAAATGTTTAATTCAAAATATATTTCTTCAGTAATTTCCAAAAAATTTTTTAAATAACTATACACTATATTGGAATTTTTAAATTGGATTTGAACTAATGCTTATTGTCATCTAGATCTAACTCATAATGGGTTACAAAGATGGATAGAGGATTTAATTAATGGTAGGACAATGTTTTATTGCACAGCAATACACCCATAGAATTTTTGTAAATCTGGAAATTTACAAAAAAAGTTAAGTTACTTATTATAATAGATTTTATTACTTATTTGGGTATTTGGAAGGTTTAGCATTCTAATTATATGATTAAACAAGTTATTAATTTATAATATAACACTGCTTATTCCTGCTCCTGTATAAATTATTAATGACTGGGCTTGAGTTTATATTCAATAAGAGAGAGGAATTATCATTTTTTTCTTAGGAATTAATCATTATAAAACAGTTTCTAAATGTAGAGAGAAAAATTTTTAATTAAAAAGTAAAAAGTATGCTTTTAAATATTGAAACATTTAAAATTTCTACCTTATTGACTTTCCTTGCTGGAGTAATGTCCATACACCAGCTGGACCACGGTAATCAGGAATTTCGGCAGCCTGATTTATAAAATATAAATTTGTTATATGATAATAAAAGTTAAAATAATGTAACTTTAACTAACTTACAGTGCTTATTCCTGCTCCTGTATAAATTATTAATGACTGGGCTTCTTTGATTGCTTGAGCTAACTGCCAACATTTTTTAGATAATGTGTCAGGCTTATCTTCTATCTAAGTTACGAAGTAAAGTAGATATTTTAGATAATTTTAACATTATACGATATGCCCATTTTTAAACAGAACAATCAAATGTCTTGAAAAGTAAGCAATACCAAAAGCATGTTTTAACAAATGTTGTAGGGACCAGAAAGTGGAATGCTACTTTGTCAGTTGAGGTCAGAGATCAAATTTTTAGAGATATAGCAAAAAATCAAATAGTAAACTCAGAAGCAGGAGTTTCCATGTTAAAGTACACACATTAAAAAAAAATCAGGCTAAAATATAAGCCATGCTGATACATTTTACACTTTTTGCATCATTGTCTGATAATGTATTGCCAGAATTAACAATGTCTAAATTTTTCTTTCAGCACAAGAATCAATTTAGGAACAGTAAGCACTTTTTCTTAACTGCATAAAATTTATGAATTGTTCTTGTAACTTAACATCAACACAAAAATTATCTAAGAGAGGTTCTCTTTCTCTGAAACTTTTCTAGGAAAATCAAATTTTAGCTTACATATTCACTTTTGATTCCCCCATATGAATTCTTTTAATAATAGATTCCTAAACATCCACATTTTCACTTGCACATCTGAGAAGTCTAAACAAGGAGACTTCTAATGCTTTTTTTTTTTTTTTTGCAGAATATCAGACATTATGAAGATTTTTTCTCCCACAAGACCCATTGAAAACATTTAACAGAAACACTTGTTGAAAGAACTGATGGATCTGCAATATAAATAAAAATAAGGAAAACTACAAAGTCAAACTATTTAATAAAAGAAAAGTCTAGCTACCGAAGCAAAAATGCAAAGTGTTGATATAGTGAATGGAGAGAGCATTGATTTGTTTACATGTTACAATAACCACTAATGACAAAACCATTCTCCCCTTTGATGTGGAACTGACTTTTATTGGCACTCTGCCAACTGTAGTTCTCTTGTTCACAGATGGACAGTTAGGGTTTCCACTTGAAAAACAAAAACATTTTCTGCTATATTCCCAAATATTGCACTCTTCATGACCTTGACTAACAGTCACACTTCTTCTTTGGCCCATAAAACTTTTGCTAAAAACATTTCCCCTGCAATTGCTTAGTTTGAGACATTTGTTCCATTTAAAATGGGACTACTTTTATACATTTTTCAAGTTTCTTACTTCTTTTAATCTTTCAACCATACATAATCTTTTTTTCATTCTTGACTGAATTTCGTCAACAATTTGAGAGCATTGCTGAAGTTCATTTATTTCTTCAGGTGATCTTTCCCATAATTTTTTTTTGAGAATTTTTCTAATCTGTAAATATCATAAAATCAATTGTATAAACTAAGTAATATATATTTTCTTGTAATTGCTGTAATTATGACATATGAGCCCAAACATAAAATACAGTTATAATAAAAGTTGTTAATTCCGCTCTATTATATTATATTTCAGAATACAACCATAATAATAAACATCAAAATTTAAGAGAGAAGAAAAAGATAGTTATATCATGAGAGGAAAATTATAAATCTATTTACAGAGAAAAAAAATTATAAAGAAAGGAAACCATAAGGAAAAACATGAATAATAAAACAATTTTTAAAGATACTTCCTCAATAATTACAAAAAATATAATTACTTTTTAACTATATTTACAGATAAATAAATTTTATTACTGTCTGTAATAACATAATAGACTAACATTTATTTTTTTTTTACAATCTATTTAACATTTAAAATATAACACAGTCAAACTCCTGAACAATGGCCACTGACAGGAGGAACATAATAATAAAAAATGGCTGTTATTATTATTTTATTTTTCCTTTTATAAACATGCATATAAAGTGGCTGCTATT
This sequence comes from Centruroides sculpturatus, assembly GCF_000671375.1. Taxonomy (NCBI): domain Eukaryota; kingdom Metazoa; phylum Arthropoda; class Arachnida; order Scorpiones; family Buthidae; genus Centruroides; species Centruroides sculpturatus. The sequence goes on along the minus strand of NW_019384333.1, from coordinate 530,943 downwards.
TAGAGGTGAGATGTAGAGGTTATTGAAGGTTATGCTGCTGAATTTAAGATATTTAGAATTTCACAAATATAAATTCAGCAGCTGAACCTGAAGCCAGCTTCTTAAATAAGCTGGAAATGGTCATTTATTTTTTGTAAATTGTTTGCTGGAAAAGTATTAATGGTGTTTGCTTTGTGATTCATCTCCATTCCTGCTTTGACAATTAATTATAGTATATATAATCTTCAGTTTTAATTCATTCATCAGCAAGTTTACATTTTAATGTAATTTTTTTTTTCACATTGAAAATATCTAGTAGAATAAAATTTCAATTAATCAGAAAATACATTCAAGTCTACATTTAAGTCTAATTTTAAGTTGATTTTACTGAAATTAAAATTCTGATTAATTTAAAAGGAAAAAGACCTAACTTTTTCCTTTTAGAATTACTGCAACTAAATTACATTTTACTATAATATTCATCATGTAAAAACTTTATCTTATTAAATATTAATTTAATTAAGATTATTAAAATTGTATGCATAATTTAATTAAATTTTTTTAAACTAAAGCCAATTAGGCATAATTCATACAACCAAAACAAAAATACATTTTTATTGAACAATCAAATATTTTACAACAGTAACTTTTATGATTTCTACATAGTATATAATCACATGTGAAAGTTTTGATAGATTTGCAATAATAATTTAATTATAACATTAAAAATTTTGAATATTTATTTTATTTATTTAGAAAAATTTTCCTTTGTATAATCTAGATATTGTATCTCTTATTTAATTTCTAATTTGTTAAAAGAAAACATACCTATCTCTTAAGACTTGAATTTAATTTTTCAATAGATTTAATATACCTCTGTATAGAGTATAAACTTTTAATAAAAATGACATCATCAAAATGAAGTTTCTTTAATGGGAAAACTTCATAATTTACACTATAAAACAAAGAATATAACTACACTTTATGTAAATTATTATATAAATGCAGTTTATTTTTTAATATTAAACACTGTAGCTCTGTTAATAAGGATGAACTAGCCTGTAATTACTCAGCTGAATTGATCAATGCACCTTGGGTTCTTTAAACTTAACCCACTGTTAAAGGTGTATTGATTAATTCAGCTCAGAGCTCTATCTTTAGATCTAGTTTTAAATAGCTCAGCTAATCAAATTGTTCATTTCAGATCACTGTTACTGTATTCTATTTAAATGTTTATTCTCCATTACTATTAATTTCTGTATTTTCGTTTATTATTGCATATGGAATTTCTTTTTCATGTAATGTTGTAAGAAACGGGTTGTTTTTCTTTCAAATAATGTAAATAAAGTTCAAATTTTACTCAGGTATCTGTATCATATTTTTCAATTTTACGATTATTACACAGCATTTAAAAATTCATTCCACCATATATTATTTGTTGCATTATATTAACTAAAATATATGAGATAATTTGAAACACATATAACAACTGTAACAAATTTAAAAAAACACAGCCTAGATGTTATGTAATATTGCTTGATTGTATCAGCCATCAGCAAAGCATATCCAGAATTTAAAGCAAAAGTAGTTACTATTCATCATCATTATATTAACTAAAAAAAAAATAATACTAACATCTGCTTTAATTACTGAAGACTTAAACAAAAACTTCTACAGCTTGCAGACTTGCATTATGTCACGAATGTTACAAAACAACTATGTTATTACAAGAACAAAAATTAAAATATTTTAAAATGTTAACTTTATAATGCCAGCCACAAAAGTATGGAATTTAAGTTTAATAACTGCATAACTATTTCTCCCTGGAGTTTTCCTTTTATTTCATTAGTTTTTGTTTCTATAGTAGAATAGTCTTAACATGCTTGTATAGTAGTAATATTCTATGATCCCCTAAGCATTCCTGATAATGAATACAGGTTCAAAACATCTAAAAAAGGGAACAAAAGAAAAAAAATTCTCTTTTTAAATTCCATTCAAGTAAATATTTGTTTCCTTTTAAATTTAGAGTATTTTTTTGAAGATATTAGTCACATTAAAATTCTTAGGATGAAATAAAAAAATTATATACCAATTGCATAACAAGTACAAGGTAGTTATAATTAAAACTGCCCTACTCAGACCTGTATAGAGTTTGTTCTTGTTGATGTATTTTGATGAAACTTGGTATATACATTATATGGACAATGGAGAATAGGAAAATGCAAAAAAAAATAATTAGTTCAAATTTCTATCACTAGGTGAGAAAATGGCTCATGAACAAGAAACACAAAATGGAAACATGCAAAAGGTTTTTATTCACGACATTTGTTCAATGTGCAATATATTTGCGCCAATCACATGTTCAAAGCGCCTTACAGTTTGTTCAACAGTAGCCAGATAGGTTTCTTGAGAAATTGCAGCAATATGGCATGTTATGTTTGCTTTCAATTCAGGCAGAGTCCGTATGGTTGTGGGATATCTGAAAGATCATGTCTATAGAGGAGGCATATGAACTCTGCCAAGTTTCATCAAAATACATCAACAAGAACAGACTCTATACAGATCTGAGTAGGGCAACTTTAATTATAACCACCCTGTATCTATGAATGTATTAGGAATATGAAGATAATCTATTAAACAAAATGCATCACAAATATATTAAGTTTAAACTTTTCTTTTCCACGAGAGGAAAGGTTCATAAGTTGGTGGTAATGCCTGCCTTAATGTAGGGATGGGCATGTTGCCTTTAACTAAGAAAAATGCAAATAGACTGGATGTTGAAATGAAAATGCTCAAAAAGGCATATGGAAAAGGGGAAACAAGATCAAAAGTAGCACAGTGAGAGAGATTTTGAGAGTTGAGAAAAATCTCTAATAAAATTAGAGTCAAGATTGTGGTGGTTCGAGCATGTGGAAAAGTCTTTTGGATTAAATCAGAAAATGTGTGATGAAGATTGATCTTCCTGGGAGATAGATCAAGTAGATGATGGTTTGATAGTGTATTTGAGGATATGGTGGCTCTGAATTGTTCATAACTTGGCAAAGGACAGAGTGAGGTGAAAATGAAAGTGATGTGCAACAGTGACTCCCACAGGAATGTGGTCCCATTAGCTGAAGGAGAAATAGGGATATTTCAGTTTTCATATTCAGAGAGTTACAGTATTTACAGATTATTTTAAAGTTGCAGCATAAATTAAAATGAAGATAAATGTATATCAGATGTGTGCTATATACAAAAGTAAAGTGCTCATTGATATACAGTAGAACCCCCATAAAACGGGTTCATATAATGCGGATTTGCATATCGCGGCGAAAAAATTGCCACCATATTTTTATAAAGACGCTAAAAGAAACTTTAAAATGTGGTAAAATGTCATCGCCAATTTGCGTCGCGACAGGATTGGTCGAATCTAGTCCAATAGTGGATATTGCACAAAATGTTGAGTTTAAACGAGCAGCGGACCTACTAAAAACCATTTATTATTTAACATTCATAAAAATTATATTTATATTAATGATGTCTCCATAGTTCAGCAAATTTTTCGCAGAAAAATAATTTATCAGGAAACACGCACCTGCCATTTGATGTGCCACTGCACAACGAAAACAAGCTTAAGCAATGGCGTCTTCAAACGGTGCACACTCGGTAAGTAATCCTACAATTTTTTGTTTATAGCATAGTTTATATGGATTATTCCCAAAAAATTATATGTATTTTTGAAACGTTGAGTCAAATTAGTCTAAAATCGATTAATTTTATGGAAGAAAACCTTTCAAATAGCTATAGTCCATAAATTGCATACGTGCTGGGCTGTGATTGGCTCATGTATTTAAATAATTAAGGACTCGTAGAACATGAATTTCTTAAAAGCGGAATGTATCTACCGCATTATGGGGGGGTCGACTGTATTAAAAGCTAATACATATAATTGTTCAAGGCAAATCTCTCCAGGTTTTGGTTTCCTTGATAAGCAGTAATATAAAGTATATTTTCAAGACACCACTTTATTTATAAAAAAAAATGCAATTCATATGTTTTTAAAATTCTATAATACAGCATGTAAAAAAATTCATACAGATACCTACTTCTTCACATACACCTTAAGACAGATATTTATTACAGTGTCAGACAAGATTGATATCCTGGAAAAAAAAAATAATATTGACATCCTGAATATATAGATAAGTTGTGTATCTATAAATAGTATAGATGAATGATTCAGAAAGATAGTATCTTGGTATATTCACATTTCAAAGCACTATGTTATCGACAAAGAATAAATTAAATTCAACTTTAAACTTGTAAGCAACACTCAATAGAACCACTTTATGTAGTACATGAAATGGTTCTGTTTTTCTTACAAGTCAGTGTGACAATTCAAATGAATAATTTTATTGATTTTTCTGGAAAAACTTTGAAGCAGAAAGAAATATGTAATGGATTATTGCAATTCAACATATGCATACATATTATTGTACTCAACTTAAAGCAATACCAAAAACCTATTTGCCATTTGGTTTAACTTTGTAACCTGATTAAAGAATGAAGAATATTAAACAGAGGTACAGGATGATTTTAATTCACACAAAACTAAACTTTAATAACTTTTCAACTGAATGAGATAGAAAAATTTCAAAAAGTACTGTATAGTACATTTTTGATGTTGATGATTGATTAATGTTAACAGTCATTTTCAAAATGGTGGCACTCACTCTAAAACATTTATTTATTGTAAAGAATGCTAATCTTTCAATTGTTGTAATATCAGTATACTAATTAATGTGCTTAGCAGTACCAGCAGAGTTATTGGACCATTCTTCTTCAAAAAGAATGTTACTTCTGCTGTATATGTTGAATTATTGGAAAAGAAGTTTTATCCCAAAATGCTGGGCATAAACATTGTCGTGCTTGGTTTGTGCAAGATGGTGCAAGACCCAATTGCACAAAGCAAGTGTTCAAAAGCCTTTACAACATGTTTGAGAAGTGTGTAATCAGATTAGATTATGAAAAATATGCTGATGGTGGCATGGAGTGGCTGCCTTAGTCTCAACTTAAACACATGTGATTGTTTTTAATGATTATATCTTAAAGATAGAGATCACAATACTCCTATAACTATTGAAGAGTTGATAGACACAATAAAAAAAATAATGTTGATTCCAAGACAGACTTTTATTACTGTTATTGAATGCTTCAAAAATCAGTTAAAAACAATTACTACAAGTAAAGGTAGTCATTTTGAAAATCTAATTCATTAAATGGCAACAAATTTTATATAATATGCTGTTTGAATTTTCTTTTTATCTCATATAGTTGAAAAGATATTAAAGTTTTCCATGAATTAAAAATCACCCTGTAGGACCAAGTTTTTTAGTTAACAATGATGTTCAAGTCATATTCAGATGCCAGACAAATCTGAAAATACATGTAGATTTTCTATTTCAGATCAAACAAATATGCTTCTTATGATATTTTTCTACTTCAGATCATAGCTAACTGGCCAAAACCTTAATATGTGTCTACAAAGGAAGGTATACAGACAACACAACATATTCATCTTTTTACTGGATGATCTATTTAAATTCTTCTAAATGAAAATTATTTGTGACAATGCCAAAGGGCCCCCTCTATGCTTTGGCACCACAGGAGCGAAGGGTTGACATTGCATTGGCAAAGACTGCAATGACAAATTTATCAGGACTGACACCACTGTGTCTTCTGGGTAGATGTAGAGACCATTACGTTCGCCTTTACGCGCGAGCAGTCGCGTCTGTGGGCGGTTGGACTCGGGATGGAGACCGCTTAAGGAAGTGTACCCAACACAATTCTAACAATAACAAAATTCATTTATTAAACTAGTTCTACAAAAGAGTATTTCCCCTAAAGCTTCTTTGCGAGAACTGAGTTGTAGAGAGAGAGCTTACATAACATCGCGGGTCGTATAAATACCTGAAGCACCATGTACGGATTTCCAGATGCCTGCCTGTGGAGTCATTGGGGAGCCTTGCGAATGTCTCTGTTGCCTTGGATGGCGGTTAAATTCTATCGAAAGTTGAGATCCGTTAGTTCTCCATAGGTGTTACTGGAGAAACACAGGATATTCGGGAGGAGTGCGTGGCGACGAGCGATGATGATAAATCCTTTCGGCTGGTGCACAGGGAATATTCTCACGGACTCTTGACCTTCTCACTGTTCCTTGTCTCCTCTTTATTTCCAAGTCACATTGTCTTTTTCCACCTATAGTGAATTTTTAGTTGTAGTTCCCAGTGACACATTCTGAGTTCCCTGGGAAAGGAAATGACTCAGGGAAGAGAAATGCACTCATCCTCCGGTAATAAAATGGAAAAGGTTTTTTTTCTCTGAGATTTAAATAAATTTCCTTTTCAAAACGAAAAATGAATTTTCTTTCAAAAAATTCCTGAATAAAATTGTGGGGTTTTCCCCTTTCCAAGTCTGACCTCTCACATTTTACTATTATTATTAAAGATTAATGATACCCTGTATATGAAAACTTTCAAAATGACTTTCATAACAGTGATATATAGCAATTTTCTATTTTTACTTTATCACAAAGTTTAACATAATTTTATTATGTCATCATATAAATATGAGAACAAACTGCATTCCTTAAAATCAACATTTTCAAATTTTAAATACATTTGCATAATATAAATTTTAAAACCTTGATAAATAAATAAATAAAACTCAAGTAGTGAAATATAGAAATGTTTGTAAGAGAAAACATGATGTTTATTTCTTACTATTGAAATGTTTATTTGTAAAGGAGTTTGTTTTTATTTGTGTAGTTTCTTAAGGCTAGTTTACATATGATATGATCACTGCCCATATTTTGTTATTCAAAACTGCAATATGCACAGATCTACCTCATTTCAATGAACTTGTGACTTGGTGACCTCGGTTAAGTCACAACCTTGCAGAGGAAAATTTAATCTGCCAAAGATTTTGCTTATTGTCTCATCATCAAACTGATAAATGATGAGATTGCATTCTCACCAATCTTGAGAGAAATAAACATTCTTCTGCATGCTCAGAAAGATACAAAGTTATATTCCAGTGGATTGTATAAACATCTGAATATAATCTGGTCCATGTGCTTTTAGGTGAGAGAAAACATCAGTGGTAGGGGTAATTATACTGGCTAAACTGGCCTTTAGAAGTTTTCTTCAAATAAACAATTTTAAAACTACATTCAATTGCTTAGACTAGCTCATTATTCATGTATACTGCCAAATATAATTAATAAAACAAATATAGTTGTGCATCAGTGGAGCTCATAAAGCATAACCTGTTAACATAACTTGTCTAGGATTTGCAAGTATAGACTTTTTTCCTAAAAATTTTAAAATACCAGTACTTGTGAGATGATGAGTCTACCTCACAGTTTTTTGATTAGAAATAGGCAAAACAGCTTTAAATAGTTTGCAAAAGACAAGCTAGGCTAATTTGATTTATATATTTAAGATGACCTTATCTTTTTCAAAGAATAACTTTTGACAAAACAAATTTCTTTGAATGATAGATATCTGTAAAATGGTTGTACATTTGACATGAGACATGTCTCATTTTGTGAAACAAACCTGGAAAAGAAATCTGACCTATTTTCTTAAGATAAATGTTTCTTTTCCAGAATGTTTTTTCTCTTTAGACTTTCTAACACATGTTTCAACAAACATCTATAATTACAGTCACTTGTGTTAAAAAATCATTTTTCTAATATTTTATAACAACATAACTTAAAAATATGGATTATTCACCAATTTATGGTAAAATTATTCATGCATAATTTTCTCAAAACAGCAAACCTTCAACAATTTTTAATATATAACTTCAACAGTACAGGGATTTAAATGGTCTTTCTTTAAATGTCATTTTGATACTGTTAGGACTGGAGCACACAGAGATATTTTATCACAAAATTTGGTACTGAATATTGAACCACACTTGCAAGCGCACACATTTGTGTGTGGATTGAGCCACAATGTTTCATTCAAAACTGGATTTGGTGCCGAAATTTCTTTGTACCAAGATCACAGAAACTAGCCACAATCTGCAGAAAAATAATTCCATACAAAAAGTATCTGTCTGTATGTTCCAGTCCTTAGATGTTATATTTGAATATATGCTAACAACACTATAAAATTTTCATGCATTAAGTATGGAAAATTCTCAATATATAAATGTAATGTCAAACACTAAACAATGATCCATTTTCAAAATAAAAATATTTAGAAAAAAAGAAAATAAAACTCATTATTAAATCCTTGTTGCAAGTTTTATAACCAATTTATAGCATAATGGAAAAATATATTGGGATTACATAAACAACAAAAAATATTCAACATATTAGTTAATTACAAATAACATTTTTCATTTACCTTATTTTAAAATTCCAATCTATGCATTGAGAAATATTAAAAAATAATAGCTATTCCTCTTCTTCAATCATTTTATAACCAATTTAAAAAATCATTTTTAACAATAAAATTTTTAGCTAATACTATACTAAGTTTACTATATCACTCATCAAAAATAAACAAATATATTATTATATACTATAAAAATCTTATTTCATGATTGATTATAAACTTTTCAAGTGATAAGATACTGATAAGTTGAATTCATTGAGTAAAAGATTATTTGAAGAAACATTTTCAATTTTACTTTAATCATCTTCAGCTTGCATATGTAATTAATTTTTTCACTGAACTTATAAAGTTCAGTGAAAAAAATTCTGATCAAAAATATTTATATGGTGATCATCAACTTAGCAGTATCTTATTTATGATGATAAATTGTGCAAAATTAGTCTTTCATGACATTCAATTAATAATTATTTTGAGAATGAAATGTTAAAACTTTGTTTGAATGCAGTATTAATCACTTTAGTATCAAAAATATTAAAATTTAAATGTTCTTCACTATCAGAAAATAAAAAATATTTAACTTTTTAGTGATTAAACTACAATAATTCAATTGTCACATTAAAGTCAAACAGGGCTATCATATTACTGCATATTTTATCAATCAGAAAATTGAAAAACACAAAAGGAAATTATGTTTCAAACATTAATAGAGAAATAGAAATTTATATAATAAGTTTGCAATTTTTGATATGTTAATAAAAATGCTTGAAAGATTAGAAAGAAGAAAAAATTATTTTCTTTAAAAAGTTTAGTATAAATTGAATTTATATTTGAGGAGCTTCCTTAACAAGTGTGATATTTTCTCAATTTAGAAACCTGTTTTGACAATACCATAAATAAGTATTAAAATTATATCCCAAAACCTTGATGCATTCATCCTGGAAATATTTAACCTGTTTCGGTTGTCTCGAGAACAATACCATTTTTGGTTTCAAAAATTCTACAACTTATTAAAGTTATTTGCAACCCAGTTTTTAATATTGATGATTATTTAATAACCATATTTCAAAATAAAATGGCTGTATGAACAGAAATATCAATTTTAAATTAATGTAAAATAAACATAACATAAGATTTATTATTTCAGTATTCATATTTTACTATAATTCATTCCTAAATAGTTGCATAGTTTATGTTTATTTGCAAAAATTATTTTGATAAACAGAATATGCACTAAAAATGGTTTAGTTCAGGTCAAATATTCAATTTTTATCATAAAAATCAACAATAAACAGGTCTATCATTTTTACTGTTGCATTCTATTTCTATAAAATATTTGGCTCCCTGAAGTAAGTAATTAGTTCAGAAAGCCAAATATTTTATTAGAAGAAACATTTCTGTTCTCATTGCAGATTTGTGGACGTAAAATCAAGTTTATATATTGTTCTGTTCCATAATAAACTATGGTAAAATGTTTTTATTTACTTATTTTTGATAAAAAAATAATCAAATAAAAACATTAGAATATCTCAGAAATGCACAAGTTAATTAATTTTAAAAGTTATTGTAAATTATATAGCATAAACTTGTAAATATATGGTTTAAATTTATTCAACTCTGTTATTTAATTAACATGACATCTGCCAAAGGTACTGTACTGTACATGATTTTTTTAGCACTTTTGTTTATTACAATAATATTCTTAATCACATTGAAAAAATTGTTCCAATTCAAAAAATATTTAGAGCAGAATTCAAATCATTGTAATTTAAAACTTGATTCAGATTTTTGCAAAAACTTTTCCAAATATTTTAAATTAAATATATACATATAAAACAGCATACTTAGCAAATATTAAAAATATATCTTATTTAATATTATACAGTCAGAAAGCCAGAGGCAACTTATTTTTCTAGTTTTACATTATTAGTGTGAAGATTGATTTTACATTAATAATTACAGTGTTCTATTTTGTTTTAACTGATGTATACTTAGTGTAAAGCTGCTTAATCAGAACAACATGCACATGATTAAAACTAAGGTTATTCACTTAACTTGAGTTACTACAGTATTTAGTAAATGTATAAATTAAATGTATTTATCAGTTATTCTTATATACAAATGGATAAATCTATATATAAAGCATCAAATTTGGCCTGCTGTCTACTAATAATGTGTTATATGTTTACATTAATGATCTTTATCTTTGTTTGTCAATGTTTGTAAGATGTGTAATAGTTTAAAAATTTTAAAACTAATTTAGGTTTAATAAGTAATAAATATAAAATTAAATAAATTTTGGTGTGTAATTTTCATACAAGTATAAATAATGAACTGTTATTAATTTTGTATTGGTAATATATTTTATTATTGAATTAAACACTGCAAAATATACTTAAAAGAAATGAAAATTTATAGTAAAATGTAAAAATAGACTGTCGAAGTTTTGTACAGAGCTAACATACAAAATTCAAATAATGAACATTTGTTAACCATGGGTGCCGAGACTTATTGTCAAAGCTATTCAATGTAATTCAGGTTTATCCGAAGACGACCAGAAACCTGATTTTCAAGTATCAGAATCCCAATCTTGATACAATCTGAGCTTTTGTAAAGAAAAAACTTGCATGAATTATTATATAAACATATTTTAAAAATCATAGTTCACAGATATTATAGATTAAGTATTAAACTTTATTTTTCTGTCATAAATTTAAAACTTAATGTTTTTATTACAGAAAATCAGGATGCAGATACAAGTGTTTGCATCTTTAAACACATTAAATTGCTTTAACTGCAATAAAAATTATAGAAGCTTTACATATAAAACTGAATAATAATAATAATGTATAACAATAATAATATAGGAGAATTTATTCTACATTAATTTAAGTTTAAATGACTTTTTATTAAGGTTTTTAAGTGAAAAACAATGTAATTTATAATGTTTAATTAAGAATTTAATGTTAAAATGTTAAATTTAATAAAAAATATTCATTCTGATGCACGAATTAAGTCTTAATTTTAATAAAATATCAAACTTAGACGTTAATTTTAAATATAAACCGAAATTTTAAGCATGGGTTGAAACTGATTAAATTTTCATGCTTTTGCCATGAAATTGACATTAAATCGACACTTAAGCACGTGGTACGATATTATTACGTCAAAAACTATTTATAACGAGTCCCTTACCTGTTTAATCTTAGCTTTTTCTTGTTCTTTGTGTAAAATTCGATTCAATTCCGCCTTCTTCTTAGCTTGTCTCTTAGAAGGATCCGCCATCTTTAGACGTTTTAATATGTGAAGGAAGCCACTGCGTCATTGCCACTATTTACTAAATCATATTTTATGATTGGTTTACTTTATTGACGTCATAAAATATTTATTAAATTCTTACCATTAATTGGATAACTTCTTATCACGTGCCACATTTTGAAATTAGGAAATAGAGAAAGAAAAATAAAAATTAAAAAAAATAGTCCGTCGTAAATTAAAAATTGATGCGGCATTATTTAAATATTTAATTATTTCGTTTGGCTAAAAATAATTTCGAAAGTTGGCAGATTTTTTAACTTTTTATTAAAATGATTTTTATTAATTTTTGTGTTTTATGTTATTGTGACGTCGATTACGTAATGTGGTGACCCGTACTATGAAATGTAGGTGAATCACGTGGTCGGTCGAGAAACACGTTGTTGACATGGTTCGCGGCACTTTTTTGGTTATTTAACGACTCGATAGGGATAATAAACGCGAATAACATGGCTAGATGAAAAGGCTAATAAATAAGAGAAATGGACGTGAATAAATCTGTGAAAGCTTTTATCTTTGATGATGATAATACGGGTGAAACACTTGTCATGACTGTTTACGAGGTAAAATTCTGCCCAAATTTTTAGTATTTGTATGCTGTTGTGATTTGAATCCTTTAAAATATTTCTTTAAAATATATTTTTTTTCAGTACGTTGATCCTTCTTATGGGATGTATATTTGGCCGAGTTCACCTGTATTGGCACAGTATGTATGGCATAACAGAAATTTCATCAAAGATAAAACAGTTTTAGAGGTAAAATAATACGTCACGTTTTAACGAAATTCTTCTGAAATATTTTTGGATTAGAACACAATTTTGTAGTGTATGCAGTGGCTGATTAAGAACTTCCAGGGCCCCTCAGTGGAAAGTTATCCTATGGAGAAAAAAGGGCAATTGCCTGTTAGTGAGGGCTCCCAAACCAATCTTGTATAAGAAAATTCCTCTTGAGGAAAAAGTACACAAGAGTCCCCAAATTAAAATTTGCCTGGGTACCCATGAAGCTGTAATGCACCACTGGGCCCCCTACATAATTTTACTACATTATAAATTAATAATGTGTAATTGTAGCTATAGCATTATTTATAAAGCTAGTACTATAGAAGCGGTACAGTGTTGCTTTCTCAGTTTTTTTAAGAGAGACACATGGGTCAGCACCAAATAATTCTGTGCATTTTGCAAATGACTATCATATATGTTTCTGAAAGAAAATTGAGAGAGAAAGCAATGCACTACTGCTTCTATAGTTCTACCTTTTTAAATTATGATATACTGTACTGTATAATTGAAATGTACTGTACTTTACTTTTTTCAGTTTTGGGCCCTCTGAGACTTGCGGCCCCTAGGCATATGCCTTGTGTGCTAGTAGATAATCCATCACTGTGCTTATATATTATTATTTTACTTAGATTATAAATTTATTACTTCTAGTAATGAAATATTATGCTTTTACTTTAGATATTATGTAACTAAGTTGTTATATGTCTACTAACATCATAATTTTAAAAGAATTATGAAAATACTTTTCAAAACTGAAAATTTATTTGAAAAGGTATTATATAATTTTAAGATAATCTTGACAACTCTAATAAAGATAAAATAAATTTATTCTGTGACATTGGAGAGGACACTTTCTTACAGCTCATTGCTTTACTTGTAAGTAATTTTTGAATAAAGAATAAATTTTTATGTTTTATTGTTTAATAAGTTGATAAATCAACATTATATAAATGTTATGTAATAGACAATATTTTAAAATCTATCTGGAGATGATTTTATCTCTGCCAAGCATCTTTGGCACCCTGCTGAAGTTGTAAGCTATCCATATATGAGCAACAAAAAAAAAGGAGCAGATTTAGTATATGTCTCTTCAATCCGAATGGTTAACAAACGGTAGACTTTCTTTCAGCTCTGAGGTTAAGTTTTCCTTTATTGTAAATTACATATGCATTTCAGGCTTGTATGAGCCCCTCTTCAGTATAAATTCTCAGATGGTTGAGTAACACTTTTTAAAAATTGTATGACATCAACAATGACATTATTACCAACGAAACACATGAATAACAATCGTATATGAGTATAATTCCCAAACCTGTTCTTTTTATCCATTTTGTCATTAAATTTTCTTCACAAAATCTGGTATAATAGCTGATAAATACTTAGAAAAGAACAGGTTTGGGAATTATACTCATATACGATTGTTATTCATGTGTTTCGTTGGTAATAATGTCATTGTTGATGTCATACAATTTTTAAAAAGTGTTACTCAACCATTTGAGAATTTACACTGAAGAGGGGCTTATACAAGCCTGAAATGCATATGTAATTTACAATAAAGGAATACTTAACCTCAGAGCTGAAAGAAAGTCTACCGTTTGTTAACCATTCGGATTGAAGAGACATATACTAAATCTAAGTATTTATCAGCTATTATACCAGATTTTGTGAAAAAGGAGCAGATTCAGGAATGATCTTTTATAAAATATTTGCTTTAAAGTTTTCTTTACATCTTTTATAGTTTTATCAGACACATCAAAAATTGGTTCTAGGTTTTAAAGATTCAAGTATTTTCTAGGAGGACATAATCTGTGTATTACAATAAACACAAAACACAATACTAATAGTTTTTAAGAAGTCAGTTTATTACTTGATAAAACATTTTTCAAAACAAATGTGTCTTGTCATTGGATCCAAACATTAAAAATCAAACATAAAATATGTAGAACAACAAATATATTACACATATTAAGTAAGTATTTAATTTTAGAATTATTCACAAAAGCTGGATAAATTGTTTCTCAATGCATACAATTGTTAACTGTAATTTTAAAACTAGCAAACTTTAATTCAACTTTGACAAATATTTTTGATCTAATAATAAATCTTCTTTAGGTCTATATACATTAACATTTAATCTTGGAATGTATATTTGATTGTTACAATATTTAAAATTTTAGGAATAAATTATGAGATTAAAAACATTTGTTAAAATTGAATTAAAGCTTGCTGGTTTTAAAATTAAAGTTAATAGTTGTATATATTTTAATTTTATTATTTTTGGGATAAGCCCAGTAATACTGTATATATACAAACTTCTGTTCCAATAGAGAATGTATATCTTGTATATTTCCAACAGGCCATGTATGGCTCTTATTGTGATGAGGTTTGGCCCACCTATTATAAAATATTAAGAAAACATGCACATATATGAATATTTATAAGACACTCAATTTTTTGTAAATTGTTTTATTTATCTTAATGATAAATAAAACATGTTTTATTTATCTTAATGATAAATAAAAGTATTGTTTTTGGATAGTTTCATTTATTAAAACTTTATTTATTTAAGACATATCTCCTATAAAAATGTTCATCAAACACTGAAACTCCAGTTTGAAAATATAAATTTTATGCAAAACAAATTATAGAATATTTCTGTAATCTGATGATGATTGCTTAAGGCAATCAAAAATATTTAATTTGCATTTAATTTCCATTTTCAAACTGGAGTTTGGTGTTTGTCAGATGTT
Organism: Centruroides sculpturatus; assembly: GCF_000671375.1. NCBI lineage: Eukaryota > Metazoa > Arthropoda > Arachnida > Scorpiones > Buthidae > Centruroides > Centruroides sculpturatus. The sequence goes on along the minus strand of NW_019384333.1, from coordinate 515,736 downwards.
TTATATTATAATCCTGTTTCAAAGCTGTTTTATTCAGTTACATGGCATATCTCATGTACTGTACAGTATTAATTTGTAAATTACAAAAATTAATATATTTGAAAAATAAATGAATATAGAATTGGATATTATTGTAACTACACAATGATAACATATAACAATGTAAAATATAATGACAGTATATAGAATGACAGTCTTTTATTTTCAGTTTGTAATATGAACAGTTCTTTTTGAATGTTGAGTATAACTTCTCTACTTGGACTTTCTTTTTAACTAAGACTTGTTATATTGAAGGGAGTGGATCCACACAAATTTGTATTAAAAGTCCTAGTTAATTAAAAAGATGACAAGTTACACTTAACATAAAAAATAAAAGACAAGAAGCAAGTATCTTAAAGTTCCTTTTGAAATTAGGAAATGAAAAAAAGAAAAATAAATTTAGTTAATTATAAATTAAAAACAAATAATATTAGTAAATGATTGTAGTTGTTTCAAAATAACACAACCAGAGCTTTTGTTTACTCACATTTTTACAAGTCAAATTTAATATTTTCACAACTTTGACTCGCAGCATGTTTACTGGCGAGCCAGTTTGTGACTCACTGAAATTTGATGTTGTGACTATCAGTACTCTGTCTGGTATGCAAGAGTATGGGATTAAAAGTGCAAATACTGTACGACATAGCATTCAACATTCTAACCAAAGTTGGTCTGCCCTTCATTGGGTAAAGATTAAAATGTGCGTGACTTGAATATAGGCTTACCACATTGGCTATGCAAAGTCATAACCTCATCAACAGGTAGGCAGGCTTGAAGGACATGAGTCTTATCAGGACTGCCAGATGGCTATATATATGCCTAGATATCTAAATTGTAGGTGAAAATGACAAACTTAGGCATACACAAATTTTTTTTGGGCAATTGTAGACAAATTTTGTGCAAATTTTCACTTTTCTGAAAAAATGACAAAAATTAACACATAAATATGAGAATTTACCCAAAAATTTTCCAAAATTTAGTGCAAAATATGCTCGAAAGAATCATTTTTGTGGATAGGTCAATGAAAAAATCTGGCTACCCTGAGTCTTATTTATAAATATGTACTGTACTATTGCTGTATTTTTTAACAGTTGTAATATCTGCAATATATTTCAGCTTGTAATGTAAAAAGTACACAATAAACATGTTTTTTGAAACTGACTGATGTGACTTGTGGATTACTTAAGTTGGCTCACTGTGACTCACAAAACTTTTAGACTAGCATAGGCTTTGATAACCATATGCTTTTATATGAATTTGTATTTAAAAACCTTATTTACCATTTAAAAGCTGTGAATTTATAATATGATGACAAAATTAGGTTAAATATAATTGTCATGATCAGTAATTTTCTGATTTAAATTTATACGAATGGTTCTTCTTAAAGCTAAACATGTAAACAATAAAAATATTATTAATGTTAAATTTGCACTAAGTTCAACATCATTGAATTTTTTTTAGCAAACTTTGCATTCTGCAGTAATTTTCTGATTTAAATTTTAACGAATGGTTTTTTATAATTTTAAACATGTAACTTTTAAAATTATGAAAAATACAAAATTCTTACAAAATTTGCATTCGAANTTATATATTTAAATTATTTTGCTTTGATTGAAAAGTTTCTTATACATTTTGTGCAAGAAACTGAGTTAAAGGTCAAACTTAAATACAGTTATCTCTCTTGATATTTATCAGTCAAAATAGCTAAACATGTTAAATATGTTTAGTTATTTAATACCAGACAGCTGTTCATTTTGTTGTTAATCTCTATTTAATTGTGTCACTTTTGCTAATACTACTATTCATTAATATTGTAATACTTAATTTGTAAACTTGTTAATAAAATTGTTAAAATGGAATGGATACAACAATGAGTAAAAGTTTCTTCCAACAGTGAGACCAGAACATTGAAGATGCTAAAGCTGTAAGCCTGAAGAGGGATTGGAAAATACCAATCTGAAATGCATTTGTTAAATAGGCAAATAAATGAATTGATTTATTAATCTTGGTCTTTGTTTATTGTGGATAATTAAGAAAGACTTGATAAAGATCACTAGGATCACTATTGGAAGAAACTTTCACTCATTGTAATACTTGTTTCATTTGATGATGATTATTCAGTTTTTTGAAAATTATTTGAAATTAACAGCAATTAATATGCCAAAATGAAAGTATTTAGCTTGTGAAGCAACTTACAAGACAGACACTTTTGATGTGATGATAAGTACTAAGTAGAAGTAATGCTTTATAGTTTGTCTCTAAGACCAGGAATGTACTGGTTTTTCACATATACCAAATAAAAATAGAAAATATGCTTTCAGTTCTGATTCATTTTCTGCTTTCAGCCAAGAGAACACATGCAATAAAATCATATTGTCATTCATGTGTTATATTTAAGCATTGTGTCTTTACAATAATTTCTCTTTTTTATCATAAAAGTGTTGATAATCTAATATGTTTAATAAATCTTTTAATTTTTGATAATTTCGTTTATCAATCCATCAACTGTGGTACTGCTGTTATTTAAATGAAAGTACTACCACATGCTTATATGGATGTTGCCATAAAATTGACAGAAAAGACTATTGGCTGTATATTTATAAGCAGAAAACTTTTTAGTGCTTAAAACTAGGAACTCACTCTGGTTTATTTTTCTGTCCATAAAGAATATAAAAATACAAACTGGCTTTTGGTGTTAATCTTTTAATAACATGCAAAAAAACAAAGCAAGTAGTTTTGGCAACACAATGTCATTGTCTTCAGGCTAACAGAATTCCAAATAGAATTTGGAATGCATAAAATTTGATTTCTAATGGAAATTGAACATGAATTGTATAATTTAAAATTCACATAAAAGAATGCAAATTATCAAAACAAAAATAAAAAATTAAGATGTTGCTAGTAGTATAAACATTTGTTCATCTACTCCTCACTTGATTAAAGAGAGCTACCTACAAATTGGATAGTTCCAATGTTGGTCTGTTAAAATATTGGACAGAATATAGTGTTTTCCAAATAAATACCACATTTCTGTCCCTGAACTGGTATAATAAGACCACTTTTGACCTTAAGGAATTATAGTTGTAATCCAATGTTCTAACCACCTTCATTGTTAGCCTGAAGAAGACAAAATACTTACTTGTTTTTTTTACATATTATTAAAATATTAATGCCAAAAGACAGTTTGTATTTTTGCATTCTTTATAAGTATTGGCATCAACTGCACCAAGGTTCTTTGGTGCAATTGATGTCAATACTTATGGTTCTGTTCAATTTTGGCAGAAAATTAGGTTTCTTTATTCATTTTCATTTTTGTTGGAATATGAACATATAAAATAATATGCACATGTTCCCAACTTCATTCTTAGGTTTATTCTCATAGGAAAATGCATATTTACAGCTATTTTTCAACATATTTACCTTTCTGGTGCAGACCTTTGTCATAGTGACAAGCTTTTGCAAACTGTTGTCAAAATAGTATCCTTCCAACTTGCCTGATTGTCTTCAGCTTTTTGTAGCTGTGGAATTGTCATCTTCCCAAAAATTTCTTCAAATATGAAATGGGGAAGTCAGATAGTGCTAGATTGGAACTATACAGCAGGTGTTCAAAGATTTTGCTACATGCTACAGGTAGAATGTGGCTATGCATTATCATGAAGAAAAATTACTCCAGAGTCCAGTCTTCTGTTTTGAATAATCTACTGTAATTTTTTAAGGGTTTCACAATAACTTTTGGCATTTATTGTTGCTCCTAGAGTAGAGCAATGAAGAGCTACAGACAACTAAACCAGGTTGGATCTGTAAGTTAGTGGAAGACTTCTTTGACAAGGTTTGCAAAAGCTTATCTGTTGCCATGGTCATTGAGAGTGGAAGCTGGGGATATTTTTGCTGGCTTTTTATTAATAAAGAAACATTCTATATATTTTATTTGTTCAAACAAAAAGGGTTTGTTTTACTTCTAAGCCCCATAAAAGCTTTCTCATAACACTTAAGGATTGAATCAAGAATGAAAATTATCATCACTTAATCAATAAAAATGCATACAAATTTTAATAAACTGATAAAATTTGTAACTGATAAAATTAATTTTATATTAATTAATGTTTTTAATTTTTATATTCAATAATGTTTTTATATTTGTAGATAGGTGCTGGCACAGCACTTCCAGGACTTACAGCTGCCAAGTGTGGTGCATGTGTATACTTGACTGATAGTGCCTTTTCACCAAAATGCTTTGAACTGTGCAGAGATAATATTCAAACAAATGATTTGAAAGAGAATGATAATCTTAAAATATTCAGTTTAACGTGGGGCATGTTCTGTCCAAACATTTTAACTTTGAAGCCTGTTGATATTATCTTGGGATCAGATTGCTTTTATGATCCAGATGGTAAGAAAGTTTCTTATAAATATTACTTCTTAAAGAAAATTAAAAGAATAGTAAATATGAATGCTGTTAACTTTTAAGCAATTCTTCAAATATTTATAAGAATATGCAGGAAATCCTCATTAATTTGAACTAGGAAAGTTCGAAATCCCGTTAGTTTGTAACTGTACTTTTGTCCCTGCCAGGAGTATAGAGATTTAAAGGAATTTGTTTAGTTGGAAATACAGCTATTTTGAAATTTGAAGTGAAAATTTTGTCCAAACTGTCATATGTGTACATTAATGCATTTGTTTACATTGATTGCCTCCATGTTATAAGAGAACAATAGACCAAGAACAATTCTAATCTTTGACTTATTAAACACTAATTTTATAGTGTATTTTGAAGACACATAGCAAGTTTTCATCAATTATCTTTATTTAGTTGATATGGTACATCTTTTTTGTATGCATTTTGGGCTGTGCCCCTCCTCAGTCATCTATAATATAATGCATATTGTTTACTTATTACAGTAGGGAGAATGTACATAAGAATTAATGAGTACATAATAACCTACTATAATAACTACTTCCCTACTGTATGACCCTACTATGGGAAACAGAGCAAATAAAAAATGTAAAGATAATTGTTTGTCTACTTTTGTGTTTTGCATCATTCTGAATACATGCATTTTTGTTTGGAATACATATGTTAAATAAAAAATTCATCATCCTGATAAGTACATTAATTGTTCATTGTGCAAATTTTGACTGCCTATTTTTTGTTTATAAAGCCTAAACGACGCAATTTAAGAGCTTATTTTAAGTGCCTGAAATGCCACTTTTAAGGACCTATATGTCTGCTGTCAAATTATAACTCTTAATTGTACTGTATTAAACTCTAAATGTTTCATGTAGTTCTTTCACTTCTGGACATTTGATATTTGAATAATACATACTGTACTCTCATGTATAATATAAATATGTCTGCTTAACAACAGATCCTGTAACATTATAATGGAGATGAAAAATTTATAACTGCTTGTGCATTTTTGTATATTTAGGTGCTGGTACATAAATTATTATTGTGTTACATACTACCTATATGATGAGTAGACTATACAATATAAGGTTTGTCTAAGTACACTGTGATGTTTATTTAATTACAGAGTTGCTTAACAATGTATTTCTGGAATGTATCTTTGTCATTAAGCAGCACCTGTACCTTTTATATCCCTAAATTGCTCTTTGTATGCCAACTTTCATACATTTTTAGAGTTTTACATTTTGTAGAGTTTTTAACAAGGGACCATTCAATATTTTAGTTAGTTATTCCATCGATTCAAATTATTACATTCCTTTTCTTCTTGGCACCCCTTTACTTTGTTCCTGGGTCATGTGCTATGCCTGTTCCCTGTTAAGAGTATGAAGTTCTTAAAAATAAAATTTTGAATGAGTTAATTTTAATTTTATCTGAATTTATTTAACAAATAAATAAAAAGAAGTAAAATTTGAATAACTTAAAATTAAAAAAAAGGTTTGAATTTAAAACATTTTTTAAATTTATGTATTTCTTGTGAATTTATTAGTTTAAAAATATATAATTAAATATTTTTATTATTTTTAAACAGTTAAAGTTTTTTAATTATTAGTGTTTGAAGCCATCCTTGTCACAATTTCTTTTATCTTTACAAAATATCCAAAAGCAAGATTTTGGTGTACGTATCAAGAAAGAAGGTAATGTAGATGTTTCCGATTTAAACTTTACAGATATAAATTTTATATACTACTTATAATATATTCTTTTTAGTGCTGATTGGACAATTAGACACTTATTGAAGAAATGGAATTTATCTTGTCGTGCTATATCTTTAGAATCATTTGATGCAGAAGGAGGAAATATTGCTGGATCTAACATGCCAGGAAGACATGAAATTAGAATGTTTGAAATAGCAAAAGAACATCAAGAATCTGATTAAAGTAATTATTATTTTTTTATTTATGCATATTATTATGTATTTATATTTAGTTGGCTGATTTGATGGAATATGGCAATGCAACATGTAAACACTTTGCCAAGGATGAATGCTTCATGAAAGGACTTTCTATAGGGTCCAGTTTTCCTATGTGACAATGACAGATAGTACAAAAGTATTTACAGATGTCAAATGTATATACAGTATACAGATTAACTGTGCATAAACTAGATACAAGGTGGGTGCTATGTGCCAGATTGCAGGTAGCCCAAACAAATTATCAGGTTACAAACATATTTACAATTGACATTCCTAAGGTTACACTAAAAGCACAGACATAGTGATTTTTATTAATGTGTGGTGTTAACATTGTAGTTCAGTTGATTTGCATGGCTACAAGGGTTCTGCTGCTGACAAAGTGTTTCTTGTTTTCTCTGTTAGCACTTTGTTCTGCAGATAATTATTCAGGTCTTTATTCAGGTCATTGTACATGTCTTTCTCATATACTAGGGCTTGTAGAGGACACAGCCAGTTATGGTGTTATGAAGTACAGCCTCAATGAATCTTTCTCTGTTGCTGTCGAAAAGTGGACAGTGAAAGAATAGGTGGAGGTAGTCTTGTTTAGTGTTCGTGTTGCACCTGCAGGTCTCACTGTCCCGTAGCTGGAACTGGTGGAGGTAAATGTTGAAGGTTAACTTTAGTAAATTATTAGTACATTTTGAATATAAAAATAATAATTATGATATAAACATAATTATTATTTTTATATTCAAAATGTACTAATAATTTATATTCATGATTATTTTAAAAAGTCATACTTTTTCATTTAAAATTACTCAAAAATATGAATTTGTAGTATATTCTACAGTCTTCTTCCCAGAAAAATATAAAGTAATTGACTTGTTTTGGTAGCTTAAAATTTTTCACAAACCTCAGTTAATGATAACAAAACAATATTCATGTCCTAGCTGTATAGTTAATTTATCCGCTTTACAAAGTGTCTAGCCATTTGATTAAACAACGCTATTTTATAAGAAAGCTAACTAACATTCAGCCACATTACAAAGAGGCTAAATCAAATCCAGCTGGATTGAATGACATTTTACATTCTATTATACAACTGGTTAAATGCTACTTTACAATACAGCATTGGATAAACTGCCAGATTGTCATATTTACATTCGATTCTTGCTACTTGAGGCGTCAAGAGACATTCAGCAATTGACTGTTGTCTAGTATGTCTTCTAGAATTATTGAATATTATAACAAATAATGAAAGTCTGAATATGTCTGAAAGTTTAATATATCTGGATATAGTGAGCTTGAAGATAATTTCTACAAACAAATAATGAGTTCTGCACAAAACATGGAAATTTGAAGAAACCATGGATTAGAGAATTTTAGAGGTTATTAGACATAGCAAAAATAGTAAGATGACCATAGATTCCGGTGCACAGCGGACATCTATCAAATATTGATGTTCAAAGTATGATATCGTAAATACAATGAATGAAGATTATCTTATTTTTAAGAAAAAGTTACTTGATAATCCTATGGTATGTATCATATTATTATGGTATGTATCATATTAACTGAACAGCATTTTGATATATTGACAGAGATTATATATCCTGTGGACATGATGGCTGTGACAAAATGATATACAGTATTAAAAACACATTTACATACAAAAAAGCAGTTGAAATATTTGTTGCTTTGTCCCTACTGCAAAGCTAAATGTAATTATACCTAAGAAAAGTATTGTGACTAACTAATAGTTTTTGAAGATTTTATGGAAATGGACAAGTTGATTCAGTTGATTTACAGTTAGCACCAGATAGAGTATAAACAACCTTTAAAATATAAAGATAATGCTATTAAATACTTACATCTTAGATCACTTCAATTAAAGCAGGAGTCTGAATTAGCTGTAGAACTTAAACATTTTTTTTACAATTTGAAGCTCCATATATCCTACAGAGTGACAATGACTGGGAGTTCACTGCAAAAATCCTTGAAGAATTTTTAAATATGTAGCCAGATTGTGAAATTGTGCATGGCAGTCCTTGACATCTATAAACACCAAAATATCAAAAATACGCTTAACTCTTGGATGTATGATGATAATTCGACAAAATTGTCGATTGGGTGCTATTTTGTGCAATATCAAAAAAATGCATCATATCATCAAGTCATTGGCAAATCACCTTATCAAGCCTTATTTGGTAGTGAACCTAAAACTGGTTTACAAATATTCCTGATAATATTTTTTCATCTGTTGAAACTGATGAGGAGCTAGAAAACCTGCCAACAATGATCAAAAAGTCATAAAGGACATAGAAAAATTCAGTATGATACTTCACAGCAGACATCATACAGCTCTGATAATTTGATTAGTAGAAATATCTTTTCTAACATAATAACCACAGAAAGTAATGAAAATTTATCACCTGATCTAACCTGTCCAGAGTGTCAAAATGAAACCAGTGGACCTTATCAGTGCAGTTCCTGCTTTAAACCTCTTTGTGCTATTTCAGAATTGTTTGAAGGAAATGAAGATTATGGAAGAAAAATGATCTGTTTTATATGCAAAAGTGAGCATAATATACAAAATGAAAGAGAAGAAGTGCATAAAGGAGTTAGACACTTCAGAGAATATGGTTAATGACACTGCTAAGAATTTCCTATATTAGATACTGGAAAAAGTACTTTTTCTTTGTACCAAAAATAGATTATGGTCCTTTAGGTACCAAAAAAATTATGGAAAAAATATTTGATTTCAGAAACGGAGTTTTCAAGGTAGAGGCTAAATATGGAGTAATTAAAAATTGGTTCCATCATTACAAATTACATGAGTTATTGAATGATTTAATGGGGAAATACCAGAAAGATCAATATCTCTGCAAGAAGCCATGACTAACCAATTATTATTTGGACCAAGGACTTCAAGTGTTCAAGCAAACCTGCGAAAAATCAGTGTCAATCTAGTAGATGCACATGTTTTAAAAAAGTTCTTTGCAAATCTAATTGTCAGTCTAGTTTATCTTGCATTAATAAATAACACTATAAATATAAATAAATAATAAATAATTATCTTGCATTAATTAATAATAAATAATGATATGTTTAGTATTCTTTTTTTTATAATTTTCAAGTTTTTACTTAAGTTGGCTCACTGTGACTCACAAAACTTTTAGACTAGCATAGGCTTTGATAACCATATGCTTTTATATGAATTTGTATTTAAAAACCTTATTTACCATTTAAAAGCTGTGAATTTATAATATGATGACAAAATTAGGTTAAATATAANACCGAAATTTTAAGCATGGGTTGAAACTGATTAAATTTTCATGCTTTTGCCATGAAATTGACATTAAATCGACACTTAAGCACGTGGTACGATATTATTACGTCAAAAACTATTTATAACGAGTCCCTTACCTGTTTAATCTTAGCTTTTTCTTGTTCTTTGTGTAAAATTCGATTCAATTCCGCCTTCTTCTTAGCTTGTCTCTTAGAAGGATCCGCCATCTTTAGACGTTTTAATATGTGAAGGAAGCCACTGCGTCATTGCCACTATTTACTAAATCATATTTTATGATTGGTTTACTTTATTGACGTCATAAAATATTTATTAAATTCTTACCATTAATTGGATAACTTCTTATCACGTGCCACATTTTGAAATTAGGAAATAGAGAAAGAAAAATAAAAATTAAAAAAAATAGTCCGTCGTAAATTAAAAATTGATGCGGCATTATTTAAATATTTAATTATTTCGTTTGGCTAAAAATAATTTCGAAAGTTGGCAGATTTTTTAACTTTTTATTAAAATGATTTTTATTAATTTTTGTGTTTTATGTTATTGTGACGTCGATTACGTAATGTGGTGACCCGTACTATGAAATGTAGGTGAATCACGTGGTCGGTCGAGAAACACGTTGTTGACATGGTTCGCGGCACTTTTTTGGTTATTTAACGACTCGATAGGGATAATAAACGCGAATAACATGGCTAGATGAAAAGGCTAATAAATAAGAGAAATGGACGTGAATAAATCTGTGAAAGCTTTTATCTTTGATGATGATAATACGGGTGAAACACTTGTCATGACTGTTTACGAGGTAAAATTCTGCCCAAATTTTTAGTATTTGTATGCTGTTGTGATTTGAATCCTTTAAAATATTTCTTTAAAATATATTTTTTTTCAGTACGTTGATCCTTCTTATGGGATGTATATTTGGCCGAGTTCACCTGTATTGGCACAGTATGTATGGCATAACAGAAATTTCATCAAAGATAAAACAGTTTTAGAGGTAAAATAATACGTCACGTTTTAACGAAATTCTTCTGAAATATTTTTGGATTAGAACACAATTTTGTAGTGTATGCAGTGGCTGATTAAGAACTTCCAGGGCCCCTCAGTGGAAAGTTATCCTATGGAGAAAAAAGGGCAATTGCCTGTTAGTGAGGGCTCCCAAACCAATCTTGTATAAGAAAATTCCTCTTGAGGAAAAAGTACACAAGAGTCCCCAAATTAAAATTTGCCTGGGTACCCATGAAGCTGTAATGCACCACTGGGCCCCCTACATAATTTTACTACATTATAAATTAATAATGTGTAATTGTAGCTATAGCATTATTTATAAAGCTAGTACTATAGAAGCGGTACAGTGTTGCTTTCTCAGTTTTTTTAAGAGAGACACATGGGTCAGCACCAAATAATTCTGTGCATTTTGCAAATGACTATCATATATGTTTCTGAAAGAAAATTGAGAGAGAAAGCAATGCACTACTGCTTCTATAGTTCTACCTTTTTAAATTATGATATACTGTACTGTATAATTGAAATGTACTGTACTTTACTTTTTTCAGTTTTGGGCCCTCTGAGACTTGCGGCCCCTAGGCATATGCCTTGTGTGCTAGTAGATAATCCATCACTGTGCTTATATATTATTATTTTACTTAGATTATAAATTTATTACTTCTAGTAATGAAATATTATGCTTTTACTTTAGATATTATGTAACTAAGTTGTTATATGTCTACTAACATCATAATTTTAAAAGAATTATGAAAATACTTTTCAAAACTGAAAATTTATTTGAAAAGGTATTATATAATTTTAAGATAATCTTGACAACTCTAATAAAGATAAAATAAATTTATTCTGTGACATTGGAGAGGACACTTTCTTACAGCTCATTGCTTTACTTGTAAGTAATTTTTGAATAAAGAATAAATTTTTATGTTTTATTGTTTAATAAGTTGATAAATCAACATTATATAAATGTTATGTAATAGACAATATTTTAAAATCTATCTGGAGATGATTTTATCTCTGCCAAGCATCTTTGGCACCCTGCTGAAGTTGTAAGCTATCCATATATGAGCAACAAAAAAAAAGGAGCAGATTTAGTATATGTCTCTTCAATCCGAATGGTTAACAAACGGTAGACTTTCTTTCAGCTCTGAGGTTAATTTTTCCTTTATTGTAAATTACATATGCATTTCAGGCTTGTATGAGCCCCTCTTCAGTGTAAATTCTCAGATGGTTGAGTAACACTTTTTAAAAATTGTATGACATCAACAATGACATTATTACCAACGAAATACATGAATAACAATCGTATATGAGTATAATTCCCAAACGGGCTTATTTTTTATTACATTCATCCATGGTCCTACAATTTTTACTTCATATGACTCCTCATATGAAGTAAAAATCCTCATAAGCCTGAAATGCATATGTAATTTACAATAAAGGAAAACTTAACCTCAGAGCTGAAAGAAAGTCTACCGTTTGTTAACCATTTGGATTGAAGAGACATATACTAAATCTAAGTATTTATCAGCTATTATACCAGATTTTGTGAAAAAGGAGCAGATTCAGGAATGATCTTTTATAAAATATTTGCTTTAAAGTTTTCTTTACATCTTTTATAGTTTTATCAGACACATCAAAAATTGGTTCTAGGTTTTAAAGATTCAAGTATTTTCTAGGAGGACATAATCTGTGTATTACAATAAACACAAAACACAATACTAATAGTTTTTAAGAAGTCAGTTTATTACTTGATAAAACATTTTTCAAAACAAATGTGTCTTGTCATTGGATCCAAACATTAAAAATCAAACATAAAATATGTAGAACAACAAATATATTACACATATTAAGTAAGTATTTAATTTTAGAATTATTCACAAAAGCTGGATAAATTGTTTCTCAATGCATACAATTGTTAACTGTAATTTTAAAACTAGCAAACTTTAATTCAACTTTGACAAATATTTTTGATCTAATAATAAATCTTCTTTAGGTCTATATACATTAACATTTAATTTTGGAATGTATATTTGATTGTTACAATATTTAAAATTTTAGGAATAAATTATGAGATTAAAAACATTTGTTAAAATTGAATTAAAGCTTGCTGGTTTTAAAATTAAAGTTAATAGTTGTATATATTTTAATTTTATTATTTTTGGGATAAGCCCAGTAATACTGTATATATACAAACTTCTGTTCCAATAGAGAATGTATATCTTGTATATTTCCAACAGGCCATGTATGGCTCTTATTGTGATGAGGTTTGGCCCACCTATTATAAAATATTAAGAAAACATGCACATATATGAATATTTATAAGACACTCAATTTTTTGTAAATTGTTTTATTTATCTTAATGATAAATAAAACAATTTTTATTTATCTTAATGATAAATAAAAGTATTGTTTTTGGATAGTTTCATTTATTAAAACTTTATTTATTTAAGACATATATCCTATAAAAATGTTCATCAAACACTGAAACTCCAGTTTGAAAATATAAATTTTATGCAAAACAAATTATAGAATATTTCTGTAATCTGATGATGATTGCTTAAGGCAATCAAAAATATTTAATTTGCATTTAATTTCCATTTTCAAACTGGAGTTTGGTGTTTGTCAGATGTTTTATATTATAATCCTGTTTCAAAGCTGTTTTATTCAGTTACATGGCATATCTCATGTACTGTACAGTATTAATTTGTAAATTACAAAAATTAATATATTTGAAAAATAAATGAATATAGAATTGGATATTATTGTAACTACACAATGATAACATATAACAATGTAAAATATAATGACAGTATATAGAATGACAGTCTTTTATTTTCAGTTTGTAATATGAACAGTTCTTTTTGAATGTTGAGTATAACNTTGAGGAGTATTTTGTATCATAATTGTTTGATTTTGAGACTTCAAGAGGATATTCTACAGAAATACTAAGTTAAAGTTGTTATTTTTAATTCTTGTAAAAATAACCTAAGACAATTTAAGATGGCCAGATGGCCAAGTAATTAAGATGCTAATTTAAATAAGTTACATTAAAACAAAATGTGTATAAAGAAACAATTATCTGTAATAAAAAAATACGGTGGTATTTTATTAGAATGATATGGTTTGTCACTTTATGTATCTTAAATTTGGCATTAATAAAATGCCCTTCTATTTCAATTGGTTGTGCTATATATAACTTGCTGAATTTATATTTAAAGTATTAAGATGCAGTATTTATCTGAGTTAATGGTCTGTTTACCAAGTGCTTCAATTACATTTAATTGATATACTACATTAGTAATATGTCTAGATGTTATATATCTGCCTCTAACTGAATACTTTTTGCTTGAGAATAAAAATATACATTACTGCTCTTAAGCAAAACCAATTCATTTTATATAAATTTTATGATGACATTATTCTTTTATTTACTTTATTAATTAAAATTTTAAAGGCTCAAATTTAAGAACCTTTATTTTGTATAAATAAAGAAATGTATTAAGAATATAAAGTAATTATTATTGTTATTACAGATGCAAGAAGTGCTTGGAATGTTTCTTGCATTTGTCGAGTTACAAGCCAGTTGCAAACTTTGAGCTTAGAATAGTAAATGTTTTATTAACTTCATCATAGTTCTTACATTAATAATAACTTGAAATTCACTTTCTCGGCTCCTTCTAAGCCACTCTATTCATTAACTTTTACTGTATTATAAAGTTTTTTCTTTCGGCACATGGAGTAAGTAATTCAAAAAACTGCAAAATAATTTAGTGTTTACCTGAAACAAAAATATGAGATTGATATAAGTTGGCATATCACATTTATATTTAATCATGTGTCTAATCTTAAAGTTATTTATCTTGCATAAAAAATGTTTCTTATAAATAATGTATATATAACTCATGTTAACCATGGTGTCACTACAACAAGATGCATTTGGCAGATGTCAGTCATATCCTTTGTGCCAAGGAATATGACTGGCATCTGTCAAATGCATCTTGTACGAATATATATTTACTTTCAGTATAATGTATCTCATAATATTTTGGAATCTGTATTGCTTTGAAATATTTAAATACTATTTTAGACCAAAGTTATGCTACTTATCAAAATTTTTATATGAATACATTTTTGAAACATTTGTTTCTATTTTAGTCTAAAAAAAACCATGAAATATTTAAATCTTGATACATTTCTAGATGGATTTAATTTTATTTCCTGTACACAGTTTCTCGTAAGTCAAACCACAAGAGTTACATTAATATTTTATGGGTAAAGTATGTATGACACTGGGTAAGGAGGGAAAAATTCAAGTTGTCTTGATGGTATGGACTTGCAATCGGCAAGAAATTATTGAAGAGTTTAACAAACTGCATCTAGAATCCAGACTTTCCACCAATTGCACATAGTAGCTGGAGCAGCCTGTTAAACTCAGCAATTTCTTGCTGACTGCAGGTCCCTATCATTATGATAATTGAATTCTTTCCTCCTTACTTCCTTAGTGCCATGCTTTATCCTAAGAGAATAAAGAAAGATTAACATAAGTCCTGTGGTTCCACACTTATAGGACACCCCTGTATGTTACTTTATTATTTACGTATTTAATTAGCCAAGTTGTGGCCCAATGAATTTGGCATTAAGATTTGATAAATTAATAATATAAATTATAATTCTAGCTTAATCTACTGTATAAGTATATTTGCTTATAGTAAATTTCTAACTCTGAAATTACTTTGAAATTTCAAAAGTTAAAGACATTAGTAGTATGTTTTCATTTCTATTATTTTTGAATAAGCTATAATATTAAATATTGTTAATTTTAATAATATGTTTATATATTTACAGTTGTAAATTCTTTCATATTGAAAAGAAATTCAAGATACACTTGTTAAGGAATCTCCTCAAATGTCAATCCAATTCAAACTGCTTTTATTGGAGTGAAACTTTTTAGAAAACTTTATGCTTTTAGGCTATGTACCCATCTTCAGGAGTCAAAGAATCTTTTCCCTCCTTAGTCTGAATCATTTGAAATTTCAAAAAGATTTTTGTTCCATGTAAACCGAGTTGGACTTAAAATCATTCCATCATTAAAAAAAAAATTATATTTACTAAGGTGAGTGCATTATAAAAATAGTGTTATGAGAAGTTTTATATGTAGTCTGATGAATCAATGCACCATTAACAGTGTGTGAAATTTAAAGAATGCTAACATTTTTGATCCAGTGAAGGTGGCCCATTAATCAGGTCAAAACATTGATGTTCTTTAAACTTCGCCTGCTGTTAAAGATACATCGATCAATTCGGCCGAGTAACTACAGTGGTTGGTTCATCCTTATTAATAGTATAATGGGATAACAACTTGCCATTTACATTTTAAATATTTCAAAATTTTTATGTAATTTTGCAAAATCTGTTTTAAAATAATGTGTTCAAGGAATGTTTAATTGTTATTTCATTAATATTATTATTATCATAATATTTATGTATAATAATTACTTTTTTATTTCAGATTTTAGATCATTTTACAAAAGTTCTCATTCAACTGTAATTTTTACATATCTGATTTATTTAATGAATCAAAGCAATTGATTGACTTTTTTTATATGGAAAGCTTTTAATTTAAAAAATTAAAATTTTTTAATTAACTAATTATAAATTTTGGAATTTTCAGATTTATGTGTTGTAGAAAAACTGTTTTTGAATGAAGTATAAATTCAGAGATGATATTTTGGGAAGATATTTCAAAATGCCAGCGTAATTTGATAAATAAGTATAGCGAGAAATGTTAAAGATACCATCCTAATTAGGTTTCGTATACATTTCTATAAAACGTATATTATTATATTAATGACAAGATAATAAACACACAGTAATCCAGAAGTCCTTCAACATAGCAGTTATATGCAAAAATGCCTATTGCATAAAAAAATAATGCCATGGTTGTAAAATTTACTTTAAAGTTGGGTGCTATGTCTGAAGGACTTTTGGATCACCCAGTATAAAGATTTTGTTTTGTAATTTTAGACAAATGGAATAGAATGTCTGATTGATTTACAAGGTCTAATATGTTAAAAAAAAAAAAGATAGAAAAGATATAAAATGCTAGTGCTGTTACAAAATATTGTGAATCTTTTTTTGTTATGTATCTACTTTTTGAATAAAATTCTGGTTGGAAATGTAAATTTTTTTTTTTTTTACTCCATCTATATATGTTTGATCCAAAAAGAAAGCCCATTACAGATTTGTCCATTCCAAACACAGCATGTTTAGAGTGAGATATGGCATCAAATTATGAAAATTCCTGAAGATGCGAATTTGTATTCTCAGAGCAGCCTTAAAACCAAATTAAATATTGATGTGTGTTTGTTTGTCCCTGTAGAATTAAAAGGGAACTATCTACAGGGCCGAAAATGGGTTCTAATAGATTTAGCTGTTTATGAGAAAGAGTTTGAAAGTTTAGATATGTTTTAGAATTGAATAAATACAACAGTAATCAAGGGATACAGCCAAAATTTTCATAGAGTAAATATTAACTACAGATGGCGTTTCCTACTCTTACTTATCATCGCCATGAATTCTGTTGAGAATTCAATATGGCCGTATAATGAGGACATTTCGGATGCACACAAACAGAGAATACAACAAAGCAATTAATTAAGCCCGTAAATAAGTTTTTCTCTTGACATTACATTTACACATAGATTATAAAATTATTTATAATCGTACAATTATAAACATGGAATCAGCTTAAGATTTTTGTTATATATTAATTTACCAGGTAAATTATGATATAAAGGCACTTTACAGGAATCTTTTAAAACAAGTATTGTTAAATAAAAAGTAACAAGTTACCTCTTCTGTAACATAAATTCAGTTATGTCGTTTCATTTAATAATTTTTAACGGTATTACACTAAATGAGTAATTAACAACTAAAAAACAATGGTTACTTTTCATAAATTGTCAATGGAACGGCACTTCAATCATTATCCTAAGTAGGCTCTTGCTTAAGGCCTGGTAAGCTTCATGTTGTCAACCCGTTGGTGAAGCATGAACCCACGATCATAAACTGGTATCAAGTTTTTTAACAACTCTGAAACTTTTACCAGCAAAATTATTTTTTAATTTATCTACTGTATTAATGGTTACTTAATTAAACGGCCGAATCTTTAGGATCGTGCTCAGTAACAGAATGCCAAGTAAGAAATTAACTGATTGGAAGGGCTGTGCTAAAAAGTGTAAGTACTCTTGAACGATGTGCTGAGTTAGCAAGTTACACTAACCGTGTGTAAAATTGATGAATGACATAATCATAATTATATCATAAATCAGCTGACTGAACTAGTTAGAATTCTAGCACTGGGAGAAGTCAGATAGTTAAAAAACGAGTTCAGCATGGCAGCATAACTAGACTTAGCGAAAATTCTGCGATACTGAACACGGCGCTCTACTTAATCATTTACTTCAATCTTTGTAACTATCAACAATGTTCATCAACTGTTTCGAATACCCTGTACTAGTCCGTACAGGGTAAATTGGAAGCATTGTGTTTCTTTTTTATTGCTTTTGCAACATTCCGATTCTTGTAAGTTTTCGATTCTGCTCCTGATTAATTCTGACTATATTGATTTGTCTATGTTTTTTTTACGTGAATAACACGTAAATAACGGGTCAGTTTCCAATACAAAGTCCTCCCGATAGGCACTCCCATGGCAGATCACGCATCTATAGCATTGTTGTATTCTATCAAATTCTGCGAGGATATGCAGAAGGCATTTTTGTAAAAAAAATAGTACTAATACTTGCCACTACGGAATTTTTGGTGCTGCAAGTAACAAATATTTTACTTGTACAAGACTACCTTAGCGATACAGGAATACTTTTCAATGTGTCCTCATTCTGAAGATGGTGAACATGCTCAAGAGCCAACTATAATTGATCCTCTGAAGCTTCTCATATGCTGTGCAATAATGTCTTCGAAGGCTATCAAATTTGCGACATGTTTTCGATAAATCAAACTTGAGCATTCTCACTGCTTTATTTACTTGCAGTCCCAAAAGTGTCTGATTGATGAGTTTTGGTACTAATTTGTTTGTTACGGAAATGTCTTCCGCACGTCCTGAAATGACACCAAAACAATTTGATGGCATTCAAGCTGTAAACCATCTCTCTAGACAGACTAAATAGGGTGTTTTAATTACGATTACCTGATACATGAAATTGCTCTATTCAACTGTTTTTTGAGTACCCTAAAACACTACTTAATATATAAAATTTCTATTATTATCTTATTGTAGGTGATCACATTCCTAATCACATGCGCTTAAAGGGATTCTTAAATTACTCTTGAGTAATATCTTTAATTACTTATAAGAATTCATTAGCTTTATCTTATACTGTATTTCATTATATTATTCTCTTATATAATACAAATTAAATAAAAAAAATTATTATTATAAGCATTATACATTTGTTTTCAATTAATTAATGGTTACTTCCAAGTATATAATTATTATTATAAACCATTATGCCGAATCGTTAGTTAAAATTTCTCTCTGAAGATGAATTACATAAACCATTACGTATCTATATATAGATCGTAAAGCAACTTAACTGATGGAACCAATCACTTTAGTTAATACCGGAACGTAATAGTTTTAATACCAGGATTTAAAAGTTATAAAATTCGAAATTATCAGTACGTATCAAGCATTAGTAGCTAAAAATGAATATATTCTGCGTTAATGATTTCAAATTCTAAACCATTTCACTCAAGATTTTCTTATTTTTTCGTATCACAATACGTAATCGGTCGCGGGTTCGAGCCTCGCCAATGGACTGGCACATAAAGTTTTTTGGTTTTACTTTAGGTGTATAAAATAGAAGCCATACGTAAATATTTAGAAGCCAATTTTCCACAGAAAATTTCCCAGGAGACATTCCTCTTGACAGATCTCTCATTTGTTGGGCTGTATTATTCCATAAATACAATACAGTCCTTTCATATCATGTACAGGTACCCGTTTAAAATTGTTTACTTATGAATTTTTAACTTTGATCGTCATCTTTAATGGATCAACTCTGTTTCACAGAGCTGATCCATTAAAGAGACACTTCATTTGTTTTTTAATTTAGTAGTGAACCGATATTAGGGGCCCAAATTAGAACGTGCAAATCTACCTTCTTTCATGTACCACTGTGGGTGTATGAAGAGTATGAGTGTATACCACGGCGCTGTGTACGAAGAGTAAACTCTTAGATATTGTACTGTATGTACTGGACACGTGTATCAGTGCATTTTTCACATTCAAATCCTTATTTGATTTATCTTCATTTATTCATTGTAAAGGTAAAGTGAACCCATTTCTGGTTACATTGCAAAGAATTTAGCATGATTAAAGTCAGGGAGACTGAATTGATTTAACTGAAATATTGCTTATAAAATCATGAAAACACTTTTAAATGAAAATTTACAAATTTCTTGCCAAAATGTAAAGATAAATTACAGTCGACCCCCCTATAACACGGTAGATACGTTCCGGTTTATATGAATCCATTTTCTACGAGTCCAGCCAATCACAGCTCGGCACGTGTGCAGTTTACGGACTACGGCTGTTTGAAAGGTTTCTTCCATAAAATTAATCGATTCTAGACTAATTCGACTCAACATTTCCAAAATACATATAATTTTTGGGGAATAATTTATATAAACAAGGCTATAAACAAAAAATTGTAGGATTACTTACTGAGTGTGCACCGTTCGACGACGCCATTGCTTAAGCTTGTTTTCGTCGTGGAGCTTGTCATCGAATGGCGCTCGCGTGCTTCCTGATAAATTATTTTTTTTTGCGAAAAATTCGCTGAACTTTGGAGACATCATTAATATAAATATAATTTCTATGGACGTTAAATAATAAATGGTTTTTAGTAGGTCCGCTGCTCGTTTAAACTCAATGGTTTGTGCAATATCCGCTATTGGTCTAGATTCGACCAATCCTGTCGCGACGCGAGTTGGCGATGACATTTTATCGAATTATACGAGTTTTTTTTTTNATAATTATCTTGCATTAATTAATAATAAATAATGATATGTTTAGTATTCTTTTTTTTATAATTTTCAAGTTTCTAATACAGATTATACAATTTATGTTTTTGTACTTCTAACATTTTTATCCCTAATCCTTGTGTATAATTTGCATTTTAGTAAAGAGTGTGAGATTTCTGCTGCTTTACAATACAGCTAAACATAGCCAGCTGTATTGCAAAACATAATGTAATGACAATCTGATTGAACATTAGTTAGTTTTATTGTAAAATGGTATCATTTAATCAAATGGCTAGATGCTTTGTAAAGCACCTAAATTAACAATCAGGCTGTGACATTCATACTATAATAACTCAATAGCATTCTAGTCTATAGTTCAGGTATCTTAAAGAAAGAAAAGTTTTCTAATTAGTCAGAGGAAATAATACAGTAAAACCTGTTCAAAATGGAATTTGCCAAATTGGAAAAAATTTTCAATATTGTATGTGTCTGGTTTACACAGGTTACATTGTACTAAAATCAGCTAAAACAAACTTGGGAAGAACATTGCTAACTACTACTACTGTTCTTAGCATGTCTTTAGTATTAGTTTTTATTCTTTAATTTTTATCTTCTTACAAGATTGATAAAACAACAAACTTCTTAAGTTTTATTATTTTATACATTGTAGAACTGTATTACTAAAGTCTTTTTAACTTTATTAATTAATTTATTTATTTTACATTGAATCTTGGAAATGTCATTAGGCAGTTGATTTCCACTCCCAGTATGTAACAAGCCCAGAAGAAGCTTAAAAATTACAAAAAGACAACAGAAAAACATGAACAAACATGTTTTCTGGAAACTCACTAAATATATTAATATATTAGTATTAACTAATTATAAAATAAAGAGAATAGAAATGAACTAATTTTGTATAATAGTTGCTGCTTTTAATGTGGCTTTTTAAGAGAGATTTTTTTGCTTAAAGCTTTTAGAAGCTTTAGTTTTTAGCTTTTAACCAATTTAAAAACTATTAGAACACTACAGTAGAGCATCAATTATCTGAATCAATTGGGGACTGGGGTTGTTCAGAAAATCGATTTTTCAGATAACCGATTATGTACAAAAAAATATATTAACCTATCCCATGTTGAAATTCGTTCAAATTCTGGTACGTCCTTAAGTACACTCTCATGGTCGCACCAGTGCTGCCAGCTAAAACACGCACACCAACAAAAATAATATTGGAGTAGTGCAAGACATAACCAAAGATTGCAGTGCCATAGCATTAGCGGAAATTAAAATTTGCCGACTGGAAAGTTTTCGGTTAATTGACGTTTTGGTTGATCGACATTCGGATAATCAATGCTCTACTGTATTTACAAGTCACCGTCTGCAGTAATGATAAATCAGTAATATCAAATGATCGACTGGACTTTTAGCAGACTATATTAAGATTAACTAACAATCTGAAACAAAAATTTGGCTGCTGGTAGGCAGTTAAGTCACCATATTATGATAAATTTAATACTGTAGTTAAATTTATTTTTGCATGCAAATTTGTCTCTTCTAGACACCTGCCAATGATTGTAAAATAAGTATACAGTATATATTTCGTTTTGTTTTCCGGAAGTAAAGAGATGATAAAAATAAATTTACACGAGTTTCGTTTTATGATTTGTAGAAATACAGCAACGTTAGCAAACATGAAGGTAATCGTACTGTATACATTGTCTGAAGTTGAAAGCCGAATTCAAAAAGTGCAACTCAAGCAATTCTTCATCCAATGAGATCAGTCAGCTCATAAATTGTCTGTGTACAATGCGAAACGTCAACAAATTATCAAAATAGCACATCAGCTGACTTTAAATTCCTCTTTGTCAAATTTTTTCTTCTTTACTTCTTCTCCAAAAAAGTTCTCTTCGAATTAATCAAAAAATATATATTTTTTGTGACTTCAAACAGANAATTACATAAGTATAAATAAATTTTTAAGTTTGATAATAAATCTGGCAGATTTTTTGGTTTTATTAATGTGTAGATTTATGTATCTTATTATATATAGATAATGAATCATTTGAATGCATTGCTTCTTCATTTTCACTTTCTTTTAAAAAATTATTTATTTATTAAACAGTGTTCAATTTAAGTTTAAAGGGAAAAATGTTTTGATTTGTTAAAAAGCCTGTGTTGAAAGCAATGATTACAAAAGAAACTTGTACACTATGTGGGATTCTATATATTATATACGGGATATTTCTTGAGATAGTAGCAATATTTTCACAGCTTGTTCTAGAGGCCTAGGGGATCCAAAAATGTCCTATAAACTTAGCCTTTTAAACACATTGTGTCATCAGTAGAAAGCAATAAAGTTTAGGCTAGCTCTCATGAAGAAACTGCTTTGTACCATTGTTAAGCATTACAGAAAAGCCTCAATCTCACTGTCTTTCAGCTTTTGTATCAAGAAATGTAATCACATCATAAGTTTTTGCAGAAATATCTGTAAATAAGTCTAGTTTACATAAAATACTTACAGAAAGTTAATCACTTACCATTGACATATTTCTTTGAATGTGATTGAAAGTATCCCTTAATCCACAAATATTTTACACGAATAAAATACATTTTGAATAAAAATACAAATGTTTCTAAATAAAATTGCTATAACATTAATTAAATAAGTCCAAAAATATTTAACGAAACATAAATAATACTTTGTTCAGAATAAAGCAACTTGTACTATTTAACTGTAATGGAAAAAATTGTTCTAACAGGTGAGTTCATAGACATTTTGTTTCATATATATTATTATTCTATTTTTATTATTTGTAATAATAAAATATAAACAAAAATGTTTGATAGAACAGTTTGATAAAATATAAATAATAATAAAATAAATACATATATTACATTTATTAATAATATAATTAAAAGAAGTAATAAATCTAGAAATAAAGCTTTTCTTGTATTTAAAAATTTACTATTAAATTTTCTTAAGTTTTCCTGAAATTGTCAAAAATAAAATTTATTTAAGTTGATACTTTTGAGGAGTATTTTGTATCATAATTGTTTGATTTTGAGACTTCAAGAGGATATTCTA
The DNA here is from genome assembly GCF_000671375.1 of Centruroides sculpturatus. NCBI lineage: Eukaryota > Metazoa > Arthropoda > Arachnida > Scorpiones > Buthidae > Centruroides > Centruroides sculpturatus. The sequence goes on along the minus strand of NW_019384333.1, from coordinate 491,900 downwards.
CAGAAATACTAAGTTAAAGTTGTTATTTTTAATTCTTGTAAAAATAACCTAAGACAATTTAAGATGGCCAGATGGCCAAGTAATTAAGATGCTAATTTAAATAAGTTACATTAAAACAAAATGTGTATAAAGAAACAATTATCTGTAATAAAAAAATACGGTGGTATTTTATTAGAATGATATGGTTTGTCACTTTATGTATCTTAAATTTGGCATTAATAAAATGCCCTTCTATTTCAATTGGTTGTGCTATATATAACTTGCTGAATTTATATTTAAAGTATTAAGATGCAGTATTTATCTGAGTTAATGGTCTGTTTACCAAGTGCTTCAATTACATTTAATTGATATACTACATTAGTAATATGTCTAGATGTTATATATCTGCCTCTAACTGAATACTTTTTGCTTGAGAATAAAAATATACATTACTGCTCTTAAGCAAAACCAATTCATTTTATATAAATTTTATGATGACATTATTCTTTTATTTACTTTATTAATTAAAATTTTAAAGGCTCAAATTTAAGAACCTTTATTTTGTATAAATAAAGAAATGTATTAAGAATATAAAGTAATTATTATTGTTATTACAGATGCAAGAAGTGCTTGGAATGTTTCTTGCATTTGTCGAGTTACAAGCCAGTTGCAAACTTTGAGCTTAGAATAGTAAATGTTTTATTAACTTCATCATAGTTCTTACATTAATAATAACTTGAAATTCACTTTCTCGGCTCCTTCTAAGCCACTCTATTCATTAACTTTTACTGTATTATAAAGTTTTTTCTTTCGGCACATGGAGTAAGTAATTCAAAAAACTGCAAAATAATTTAGTGTTTACCTGAAACAAAAATATGAGATTGATATAAGTTGGCATATCACATTTATATTTAATCATGTGTCTAATCTTAAAGTTATTTATCTTGCATAAAAAATGTTTCTTATAAATAATGTATATATAACTCATGTTAACCATGGTGTCACTACAACAAGATGCATTTGGCAGATGTCAGTCATATCCTTTGTGCCAAGGAATATGACTGGCATCTGTCAAATGCATCTTGTACGAATATATATTTACTTTCAGTATAATGTATCTCATAATATTTTGGAATCTGTATTGCTTTGAAATATTTAAATACTATTTTAGACCAAAGTTATGCTACTTATCAAAATTTTTATATGAATACATTTTTGAAACATTTGTTTCTATTTTAGTCTAAAAAAAACCATGAAATATTTAAATCTTGATACATTTCTAGATGGATTTAATTTTATTTCCTGTACACAGTTTCTCGTAAGTCAAACCACAAGAGTTACATTAATATTTTATGGGTAAAGTATGTATGACACTGGGTAAGGAGGGAAAAATTCAAGTTGTCTTGATGGTATGGACTTGCAATCGGCAAGAAATTATTGAAGAGTTTAACAAACTGCATCTAGAATCCAGACTTTCCACCAATTGCACATAGTAGCTGGAGCAGCCTGTTAAACTCAGCAATTTCTTGCTGACTGCAGGTCCCTATCATTATGATAATTGAATTCTTTCCTCCTTACTTCCTTAGTGCCATGCTTTATCCTAAGAGAATAAAGAAAGATTAACATAAGTCCTGTGGTTCCACACTTATAGGACACCCCTGTATGTTACTTTATTATTTACGTATTTAATTAGCCAAGTTGTGGCCCAATGAATTTGGCATTAAGATTTGATAAATTAATAATATAAATTATAATTCTAGCTTAATCTACTGTATAAGTATATTTGCTTATAGTAAATTTCTAACTCTGAAATTACTTTGAAATTTCAAAAGTTAAAGACATTAGTAGTATGTTTTCATTTCTATTATTTTTGAATAAGCTATAATATTAAATATTGTTAATTTTAATAATATGTTTATATATTTACAGTTGTAAATTCTTTCATATTGAAAAGAATTTCAAGATACACTTGTTAAGGAATCTCCTCAAATGTCAATCCAATTCAAACTGCTTTTATTGGAGTGAAACTTTTTAGAAAACTTTATGCTTTTAGGCTATGTACCCATCTTCAGGAGTCAAAGAATCTTTTCCCTCCTTAGTCTGAATCATTTGAAATTTCAAAAAGATTTTTGTTCCATGTAAACCGAGTTGGACTTAAAATCATTCCATCATTAAAAAAAAAATTATATTTACTAAGGTGAGTGCATTATAAAAATAGTGTTATGAGAAGTTTTATATGTAGTCTGATGAATCAATGCACCATTAACAGTGTGTGAAATTTAAAGAATGCTAACATTTTTGATCCAGTGAAGGTGGCCCATTAATCAGGTCAAAACATTGATGTTCTTTAAACTTCGCCTGCTGTTAAAGATACATCGATCAATTCGGCCGAGTAACTACAGTGGTTGGTTCATCCTTATTAATAGTATAATGGGATAACAACTTGCCATTTACATTTTAAATATTTCAAAATTTTTATGTAATTTTGCAAAATCTGTTTTAAAATAATGTGTTCAAGGAATGTTTAATTGTTATTTCATTAATATTATTATTATCATAATATTTATGTATAATAATTACTTTTTTATTTCAGATTTTAGATCATTTTACAAAAGTTCTCATTCAACTGTAATTTTTACATATCTGATTTATTTAATGAATCAAAGCAATTGATTGACTTTTTTTATATGGAAAGCTTTTAATTTAAAAAATTAAAATTTTTTAATTAACTAATTATAAATTTTGGAATTTTCAGATTTATGTGTTGTAGAAAAACTGTTTTTGAATGAAGTATAAATTCAGAGATGATATTTTGGGAAGATATTTCAAAATGCCAGCGTAATTTGATAAATAAGTATAGCGAGAAATGTTAAAGATACCATCCTAATTAGGTTTCGTATACATTTCTATAAAACGTATATTATTATATTAATGACAAGATAATAAACACACAGTAATCCAGAAGTCCTTCAACATAGCAGTTATATGCAAAAATGCCTATTGCATAAAAAAATAATGCCATGGTTGTAAAATTTACTTTAAAGTTGGGTGCTATGTCTGAAGGACTTTTGGATCACCCAGTATAAAGATTTTGTTTTGTAATTTTAGACAAATGGAATAGAATGTCTGATTGATTTACAAGGTCTAATATGTTAAAAAAAAAAAAGATAGAAAAGATATAAAATGCTAGTGCTGTTACAAAATATTGTGAATCTTTTTTTGTTATGTATCTACTTTTTGAATAAAATTCTGGTTGGAAATGTAAATTTTTTTTTTTTTTACTCCATCTATATATGTTTGATCCAAAAAGAAAGCCCATTACAGATTTGTCCATTCCAAACACAGCATGTTTAGAGTGAGATATGGCATCAAATTATGAAAATTCCTGAAGATGCGAATTTGTATTCTCAGAGCAGCCTTAAAACCAAATTAAATATTGATGTGTGTTTGTTTGTCCCTGTAGAATTAAAAGGGAACTATCTACAGGGCCGAAAATGGGTTCTAATAGATTTAGCTGTTTATGAGAAAGAGTTTGAAAGTTTAGATATGTTTTAGAATTGAATAAATACAACAGTAATCAAGGGATACAGCCAAAATTTTCATAGAGTAAATATTAACTACAGATGGCGTTTCCTACTCTTACTTATCATCGCCATGAATTCTGTTGAGAATTCAATATGGCCGTATAATGAGGACATTTCGGATGCACACAAACAGAGAATACAACAAAGCAATTAATTAAGCCCGTAAATAAGTTTTTCTCTTGACATTACATTTACACATAGATTATAAAATTATTTATAATCGTACAATTATAAACATGGAATCAGCTTAAGATTTTTGTTATATATTAATTTACCAGGTAAATTATGATATAAAGGCACTTTACAGGAATCTTTTAAAACAAGTATTGTTAAATAAAAAGTAACAAGTTACCTCTTCTGTAACATAAATTCAGTTATGTCGTTTCATTTAATAATTTTTAACGGTATTACACTAAATGAGTAATTAACAACTAAAAAACAATGGTTACTTTTCATAAATTGTCAATGGAACGGCACTTCAATCATTATCCTAAGTAGGCTCTTGCTTAAGGCCTGGTAAGCTTCATGTTGTCAACCCGTTGGTGAAGCATGAACCCACGATCATAAACTGGTATCAAGTTTTTTAACAACTCTGAAACTTTTACCAGCAAAATTATTTTTTAATTTATCTACTGTATTAATGGTTACTTAATTAAACGGCCGAATCTTTAGGATCGTGCTCAGTAACAGAATGCCAAGTAAGAAATTAACTGATTGGAAGGGCTGTGCTAAAAAGTGTAAGTACTCTTGAACGATGTGCTGAGTTAGCAAGTTACACTAACCGTGTGTAAAATTGATGAATGACATAATCATAATTATATCATAAATCAGCTGACTGAACTAGTTAGAATTCTAGCACTGGGAGAAGTCAGATAGTTAAAAAACGAGTTCAGCATGGCAGCATAACTAGACTTAGCGAAAATTCTGCGATACTGAACACGGCGCTCTACTTAATCATTTACTTCAATCTTTGTAACTATCAACAATGTTCATCAACTGTTTCGAATACCCTGTACTAGTCCGTACAGGGTAAATTGGAAGCATTGTGTTTCTTTTTTATTGCTTTTGCAACATTCCGATTCTTGTAAGTTTTCGATTCTGCTCCTGATTAATTCTGACTATATTGATTTGTCTATGTTTTCTTTACGTGAATAACACGTAAATAACGGGTCAGTTTCCAATACAAAGTCCTCCCGATAGGCACTCCCATGGCAGATCACGCATCTATAGCATTGTTGTATTCTATCAAATTCTGCGAGGATATGCAGAAGGCATTTTTGTAAAAAAAATAGTACTAATACTTGCCACTACGGAATTTTTGGTGCTGCAAGTAACAAATATTTTACTTGTACAAGACTACCTTAGCGATACAGGAATACTTTTCAATGTGTCCTCATTCTGAAGATGGTGAACATGCTCAAGAGCCAACTATAATTGATCCTCTGAAGCTTCTCATATGCTGTGCAATAATGTCTTCGAAGGCTATCAAATTTGCGACATGTTTTCGATAAATCAAACTTGAGCATTCTCACTGCTTTATTTACTTGCAGTCCCAAAAGTGTCTGATTGATGAGTTTTGGTACTAATTTGTTTGTTACGGAAATGTCTTCCGCACGTCCTGAAATGACACCAAAACAATTTGATGGCATTCAAGCTGTAAACCATCTCTCTAGACAGACTAAATAGGGTGTTTTAATTACGATTACCTGATACATGAAATTGCTCTATTCAACTGTTTTTTGAGTACCCTAAAACACTACTTAATATATAAAATTTCTATTATTATCTTATTGTAGGTGATCACATTCCTAATCACATGCGCTTAAAGGGATTCTTAAATTACTCTTGAGTAATATCTTTAATTACTTATAAGAATTCATTAGCTTTATCTTATACTGTATTTCATTATATTATTCTCTTATATAATACAAATTAAATAAAAAAAATTATTATTATAAGCATTATACATTTGTTTTCAATTAATTAATGGTTACTTCCAAGTATATAATTATTATTATAAACCATTATGCCGAATCGTTAGTTAAAATTTCTCTCTGAAGATGAATTACATAAACCATTACGTATCTATATATAGATCGTAAAGCAACTTAACTGATGGAACCAATCACTTTAGTTAATACCGGAACGTAATAGTTTTAATACCAGGATTTAAAAGTTATAAAATTCGAAATTATCAGTACGTATCAAGCATTAGTAGCTAAAAATGAATATATTCTGCGTTAATGATTTCAAATTCTAAACCATTTCACTCAAGATTTTCTTATTTTTTCGTATCACAATACGTAATCGGTCGCGGGTTCGAGCCTCGCCAATGGACTGGCACATAAAGTTTTTTGGTTTTACTTTAGGTGTATAAAATAGAAGCCATACGTAAATATTTAGAAGCCAATTTTCCACAGAAAATTTCCCAGGAGACATTCCTCTTGACAGATCTCTCATTTGTTGGGCTGTATTATTCCATAAATACAATACAGTCCTTTCATATCATGTACAGGTACCCGTTTAAAATTGTTTACTTATGAATTTTTAACTTTGATCGTCATCTTTAATGGATCAACTCTGTTTCACAGAGCTGATCCATTAAAGAGACACTTCATTTGTTTTTTAATTTAGTAGTGAACCGATATTAGGGGCCCAAATTAGAACGTGCAAATCTACCTTCTTTCATGTACCACTGTGGGTGTATGAAGAGTATGAGTGTATACCACGGCGCTGTGTACGAAGAGTAAACTCTTAGATATTGTACTGTATGTACTGGACACGTGTATCAGTGCATTTTTCACATTCAAATCCTTATTTGATTTATCTTCATTTATTCATTGTAAAGGTAAAGTGAACCCATTTCTGGTTACATTGCAAAGAATTTAGCATGATTAAAGTCAGGGAGACTGAATTGATTTAACTGAAATATTGCTTATAAAATCATGAAAACACTTTTAAATGAAAATTTACAAATTTCTTGCCAAAATGTAAAGATAAATTACAGTCGACCCCCCTATAACACGGTAGATACGTTCCGGTTTATATGAATCCATTTTCTACGAGTCCAGCCAATCACAGCTCGGCACGTGTGCAGTTTACGGACTACGGCTGTTTGAAAGGTTTCTTCCATAAAATTAATCGATTCTAGACTAATTCGACTCAACATTTCCAAAATACATATAATTTTTGGGGAATAATTTATATAAACAAGGCTATAAACAAAAAATTGTAGGATTACTTACTGAGTGTGCACCGTTCGACGACGCCATTGCTTAAGCTTGTTTTCGTCGTGGAGCTTGTCATCGAATGGCGCTCGCGTGCTTCCTGATAAATTATTTTTTTTTGCGAAAAATTCGCTGAACTTTGGAGACATCATTAATATAAATATAATTTCTATGGACGTTAAATAATAAATGGTTTTTAGTAGGTCCGCTGCTCGTTTAAACTCAATGGTTTGTGCAATATCCGCTATTGGTCTAGATTCGACCAATCCTGTCGCGACGCGAGTTGGCGATGACATTTTATCGAATTATACGAGTTTTTTTTTAGCATGTTTGTACGAATACTGTCGCAATTTTTTCGCCGTGATATAGGAATCCTAACTATAGGAACCCGTGTTATAGGGGGTCGACTGTATATTAATTTCTTTTTTATTATTATAATTATTTACCATTATTAATACGCTCTTAAAATTTAATTTGATAACAAGCATTTCACGGATGGCCGGATGGTTGAGTGGTTAAGGCATCAGTTTACCGCTTTGGGGGACCGGGATCGAATTCAAGCAGTCAAAAAATCCCAGAAACTCCTCTGTCTCGAATATTTTGGGCCTCGTTCCTCATCACCCGGCCTGTGGGCCTGTATCAAACACACGACGGGTCCATGTGGGCCTGTATCAAACACACGACGGTTATGATTAAAAAGATCCTCTTAATGCCTACAGGGCAGAAAGAGTGAAACAGATGAATAACAAAACAAGTACTCAGTTATAACGATAAAGGGGTTGACTAAATTACGTAAGGCTTTAAACCCTCCTGTACGTTCCATAATGCTGTTGCACATGCCCACCCCCAAAATTACGTAATGCATATCCTCCATCAACCCCATTAATTGTAATATGGAATAAAACAGCACAGTGTATCGAACATTACATTATTTTATTAATAATAACATACAAAGCAGATACTTAAACAGTACAGTTCGCTTTGTAACACTTCAGAAACAAAAATGAATCATTGTGCTATTTAAGGGTTGAGTTTCTAGCATTATGTAACGTTTTGTAAATATCTCCCATTCCCCTGCAGGGCCGTTTAAACCATTAGGCATACTAGGCACATGCTTAGGGCCTGGGAAACGGAGGCCCATGGCCCGGAAAGGTGTAAAAAAGGACTACAAAAGTAGGGCTATGTACTTCGGTCTAGTTCGTACGGTACAACAGTCAGGCTGTCCGCTGTAATGGGGTGAAAATTTGAAGTGCCAGAGAGGGCCCGAAATACCAGAACCCCTAGGAGCTGGGTCACCCATTAATAGGGCCCTGTCTCCTTGTATCGATGGGTATGCAGGCAATCGTGCCCACCCACCCAAATTATATATACACTATATAATTAAGGTTGTTTTCTTGTATAATTCGAAATGTACCATTGTTTGTTACACATCTTCGAGATTTTATAACCACAAAGAAGGAAATAAATGTTTTTTTTTTATTTCATTAAATTGGCATGGGTCTGTCAATAAATTTAATTTATCGACAGACCCAAGTCATCGACAAAGGAAAGTCGATGGCTTGTAACAAGTATTGACAATTCTTTCAACAATTTTCTTAATTGTTTTGAAGACATATTAATATATATACTGTATATATATTTCATTAGCTACATCACCTTGATTTCAGAAATTAATGCTGTCACCAGGCATGTTTAATTAAGCAGCCATTACGTTCTAGATTTCATTCATTTTTATTATTTTAGAGCTTATAAATATTTCTTTTATATTATAAAATATTTAAAAAATAAATATTTCGGCAAAGTTTCCTAGAAGATAGCATCATCATATATTTTAGTAGAGCAGTTGTTCCCCAAGTGTATTGCAGATGTTTACCTAGCTAATATCATGCATGATCTTTCAATATATATAGAAAAAAAAGGAAGATAACTTCCGAAAAATATTAAAGAACATTTACTTTACAAATAACCAAAAAAACTATGATATGAAAAACGAGCATTTCTATTAATTAAACTGAGAAATTCAGCATAAATTACAAATACAATCGAACCTGTAAACGACGGCCATCGAGGAGAACTTAAAAAAGTGTCTAGTTTTGCAAATTATTTTATATGCATTTTTGTTCAAAATAGTTCCAGAAATAATTACCTCTATTTAGAAATGGCCGTTGTTGGGAGGGTACTAAAGGTTCGACACCTTTAGTACCCTCCCAACAACGGCCATTTTAATTTACCAAAAAGCTTAAATATTATAAAAATAATCGAAATTTTAAGCTTTCAGGTAAATCAAAAACGTATACAGTAGAGTTTCTAGTAATGGCCACCTCTCAACAACGGCCATTAAAAAAAAAAAAAACATTTCTTTTTGAAACTCATACAAAATAACTTCTAAATAACGACCACCTCCAAATAGTGGTCTTATTTTTGTTTCCTTCAGTGACTGTTGTTCGGAAGTTCGACTGCATTTTACTTTAATTAAATTAAAAAAAAATTATTATTATTATTATTAACTAGATTATTTATTACAATAAATACGAATAATAAAAATGGCGGCGTAGTTTACATTATTCTCCAACAGATGGAGCGACGATTCACATTCGAAAATCTACGACAGTGACGTAAGAGGAGGTAAATCGGAGCGTTCATTAATTTTAATAATTTTGACAAGCTGTTCGAATATTCTTGTGGTAAAAACAGACAAAGACGAATCGAATGACAGTCTGGGAGAAGAGTAATAGAAAAAAATGAAAGAGAAAAATTAAGAATTTTACTCTATCTGATCGACCAAAATGAATGCCTTCCTATATTACGTCATTAATTTCGAAATTTATCTTTGTAACAAGAATTATAATAAATTAATGATTACTTCTGAGTAAATTATTGATAATTAATACGTAAATTCGCCATATTATTTAATATTTTTTCTGGTATTCCTCGATATATATAAAATTTATGCTGAATATTTGAATGGGCATTAACCATGGAAATTTGGTATGAGAAATGTAATTTTTTTTCTTTTATTGAAGAGCAACGTCACAATTGCTGCTTATTTTCTCACTAAGCAACGGTTTATTTGAGAAAGGAGGAAAACGTTGATCAATAATACTGAGTTACCGAAGTAGTTCAATTCATATGTCTGCCGCGCTTTCTATGTTATGATTTAAAAAAAATGACATTGATTTTACCTTTTTATCTTGATTAAATCACGCAGGCCATGGAGTTAATCTGTATTTTCTACGTAATTATTACGTAAAAGTTAAAGTTTTCCAGCAAATATGACTTCCAAGCATGCATTAATGGTATGAATTTATCGTTTTACACTAAAATAAAGGTGTAAATATACATAAATGAAGCTGATAATATATGAAAGAAATGAAGCTAAGGAATATAAATAATGAAGTTAAATAATATAAAAAATGAAGCTTAAACGTAACGAAAATACAGTCGTCTCGATTAATTAAATTAATAGAGTAGAATTATATGTTTATATATATATATATATATATATATATATATAATTATTGCTGTGGTATCCTTGCAGCAGCACCGTACAGATCTCTACTAGATGGACATGTCAAGTTAGTGGGCAACCCATTAACTTTTGTCACGTGTAGCCATTAAAGTCACCTATTTTTTCCACTCACTATGTCAAAGGAGTAGTCAAGAATCGAACTAGTTTGTCGCTAATGCAATGTCACAAGACCTGTGGCTCTGTACCTTGCACCATTAGTGTTCGGACACCTGTGATTGCTACTACAGTTAAGCTCAGCTCTCTCACTCTCCTGAGATTGGAATGTCCGATGGGACTAACGCACTTCTCTTTCTCTAGACTATGATCTATTACCTAAAATTGACCCTTAGGTAAGATGTACTTCATGTTTTTTTATTTTTTTTCACACTACTATTCATTAAATCGGAGTGTCTCTCTGTAACAAGTGAGAGTCGTAAAAAAAATTCGATCAAATTAATTTTATATAGACCTGTATATATATATTTTTTAAATGGGAGTAATTAAAGCTCGTACAGGGCTTTAAAAAACTGTACAGAATGGAAATTTCTGGCGATTTACTAAGTATTCAGTGCGGGTTATACAGAAAGTCTTCGATCTCTTTTGTAAATCTTGGTTGTAAAGATGGATCCCTTTCACTACGGGACTCCTATTTTATATCTCCATCTACTTTAACCTATCCGGAATATAGAATATGCGATAAATATAACATTTTCCTATATAATTTTCATGTAGAAAAGATAAAAAAACACGTTAGCATGCGCCTAACACACCGCTTCTGTAACGTTTCGTAAATATCTCCCATTCCCCTGCAGGGCCGTTTAAACCATTAGTCATACTAGGCACATGCTTAGGGCCTGGGAAACGGAGGCCCATGGCCCGGAAAGGTGTAAAAAAGGACTACAAAAGTAGGGCTATGTACTTCGGTCTAGTTCGTACGGTACAACAGTCAGGCTGTCCGCTGTAATGGGGTGAAAATTTGAAGTGCCAGAGAGGGCCCGAAATACCAGAACCCCTAGGAGCTGGGTCACCCATTAATAGGGCCCTGTCTCCTTGTATCGATGGGTATGCAGGCAATCGTGCCCACCCACCCAAATTATATATACACTATATAATTAAGGTTGTTTTCTTGTATAATTCGAAATGTACCATTGTTTGTTACACATCTTCGAGATTTTATAACCACAAAGAAGGAAATAAATGTTTTTTTTTTATTTCATTAAATTGGCATGGGTCTGTCAATAAATTTAATTTATCGACAGACCCAAGTCATCGACAAAGGAAAGTCGATGGCTTGTAACAAGTATTGACAATTCTTTCAACAATTTTCTTAATTGTTTTGAAGACATATTAATATATATACTGTATATATATTTCATTAGCTACATCACCTTGATTTCAGAAATTAATGCTGTCACCAGGCATGTTTAATTAAGCAGCCATTACGTTCTAGATTTCATTCATTTTTATTATTTTAGAGCTTATAAATATTTCTTTTATATTATAAAATATTTAAAAAATAAATATTTCGGCAAAGTTTCCTAGAAGATAGCATCATCATATATTTTAGTAGAGCAGTTGTTCCCCAAGTGTATTGCAGATGTTTACCTAGCTAATATCATGCATGATCTTTCAATATATATAGAAAAAAAAGGAAGATAACTTCCGAAAAATATTAAAGAACATTTACTTTACAAATAACCAAAAAAACTATGATATGAAAAACGAGCATTTCTATTAATTAAACTGAGAAATTCAGCATAAATTACAAATACAATCGAACCTGTAAACGACGGCCATCGAGGAGAACTTAAAAAAGTGTCTAGTTTTGCAAATTATTTTATATGCATTTTTGTTCAAAATAGTTCCAGAAATAATTACCTCTATTTAGAAATGGCCGTTGTTGGGAGGGTACTAAAGGTTCGACACCTTTAGTACCCTCCCAACAACGGCCATTTTAATTTACCAAAAAGCTTAAATATTATAAAAATAATCGAAATTTTAAGCTTTCAGGTAAATCAAAAACGTATACAGTAGAGTTTCTAGTAATGGCCACCTCTCAACAACGGCCATTAAAAAAAAAAAAACATTTCTTTTTGAAACTCATACAAAATAACTTCTAAATAACGACCACCTCCAAATAGTGGTCTTATTTTTGTTTCCTTCAGTGACTGTTGTTCGGAAGTTCGACTGCATTTTACTTTAATTAAATTAAAAAAAAATNTAACTTCAAGATGAACTCGTGTAAGAAGAAGACAATGAAGTATAAATTACACTTGCTGTGTTTATTGTGCTGTGTGATAGATATCTTCAAAGAAGAAAAGAGTAACGTCCGAATGTCTTCGACTAGCTTATTGGATTAATTTGTCTTATTTTAAAATTAATTACGATAAAAGTCGTTCTATGTTCCATATTTACTATAAGTAATACAGGAGATTTCATTTATGTATTGACATTTTATTACCCAACGAAGTTGATCGGCTTTGTAGACAAAGAAAAACAAATATAAAAGACAGAGTAAACATACAGACAGATGATTTGCAGAAGTTGGATGATAGCATTAGATGAAAATCAAGAGAAAAAATTAGATTAAATATTGATACAATAGAAAAAAAAGTTGTATTATTATACAAATGTTAAATTTTATATTAATTTTACATTATGTTATTTATATTATTGTTATATATTTACATTATTTGGCTGCAATTTTCATCGTAACTCGATTGTAAAGAAAAAAAAAAACAAATCTAGCATGGCCTGGAGTGGTAATAAAAAATCAGTAAAGCGTTCGATCTAATGTTTTAAAAGTCGTGATATACATTATGTATTTATTCAAGAATATATAAAAAATATTCCAGTGATATTTTTCTGCTAGTTTATTAATAAACGAATTTATTTAATTAAGTTCAATCTCGTGAAATCGATACGATCCGGCTTATAAAAGCGTATTAATTAATGTTAATTACGGTGTGAACGTAGATTACATTTAACTCGGTTTACGTCAGCGTATAATTATTGTTAATTTAACTATGAACGTTAAATTTGTTCACGTATGAATATAATTAATGTTAATTATAATGTAATTACATTCCTAATGCAATTAAGCTACAATAATAATTGTAAAAATAAGGGTATAATTAAACCTTTAACTCGGTTTGTTGTTAAATACAATTTAAACGTAATTTACATTTATATTATAATTAACATTAAAGCAAGTTAAATTTGTCATTAAAAGTGTAATTGAAGTTAAGCAAATGTTTTAACGCTTATTAATGCAATTAACATTAAAACATTTGCTTATTTTTTAAATTTAATTAACATTAAATTTAAAATAAGCATATAAGTAAACATTTAACTTTGATGTTAATTACAATATAAACAGATTATGTTTACATTGTAAGGTCTTAATATTAATTTAGCACCTTTAAACCTTTAATGTTAATTACAATATAAACATAATCTACGTTTATATCGTAATTAACGTCGATTGTGTTTAAATTTATTTTCATAAGCTTATAATTAATATTGTTGTTCACATCACTTAAAATGAACATATAATTGTTGTTCTATACAAATGTGGATATCAAAATCGAATTAAATGTAATCGTTTAATTCTATTTACACATAATGTTATATAATGAACATTAATTACAATTAGAAATATAAAAGAAATTTGACAAATTTTACTTATTAATTATAGTTTAATTGCATTCAGTTAGCTCCATATAAGAGCAAGATTATTGTTAATTAAACTGTAAACCTGGTTTAATTTAACTCGGTTTACATACAGCTATTTACAATGTAAACGTAGATTACATTTAACGCGGCTTAAATGTATAAAAAAATAATAAAAATAAATGTGAATGATAATGTAAATGTTTTATGTGGCATTTTTAAAAGTAATAAATTAAAGTTTTACAAATAAAAATGCAAAATAATTGCAGAGAATTCAGAAAAAAAAATTACAAAGAATTTGCAGAAAACTTTAAAACTTACAGAAAATTACAGAGAATACACAAAAAATTGCAGAAACATTTACAGAAAATACAGAAAGAAATACAAAAAAAATTGCAGAAAATACAAAAAAATGCAGAAAATACAGAAAAAAATGCAAAAAATTGCAGAAAATACAGAAAAAATACAGAAAAGTTCAGAAAATGCAAAAAATTGCAGAGAATACAGAAAAATTACAAAAGTTCAGAAAATGCAAAAAATTGCAGAAAATACAGAAAAAATACAAAAGTTCAGAAAATGCAAAAAATTGCAGAAAATACAGAAAAAATACAAAAAGTTCAGAAAATGCAAAAAATNGCTTTTTTTTTTCGTTTTCTGTTTGAGCAATGTGTTCACGTGTTATTTTTCTCATTAATTTTGAATATAATTATTTATTTTCTGAAGAAAAATCATAAATTAAAGTATATATTTGTTGCTATCACGCTCGTGTGCTGTATTTAAAACACGTATGAGTAATTATCTATTGCTTAGGGAGGGATTGATTTTAGTAACTTCAAGATGAACTCGTGTAAGAAGAAGACAATGAAGTATAAATTACACTTGCTGTGTTTATTGTGCTGTGTGATAGATATCTTCAAAGAAGAAAAGAGTAACGTCCGAATGTCTTCGACTAGCTTATTGGATTAATTTGTCTTATTTTAAAATTAATTACGATAAAAGTCGTTCTATGTTCCATATTTACTATAAGTAATACAGGAGATTTCATTTATGTATTGACATTTTATTACCCAACGAAGTTGATCGGCTTTGTAGACAAAGAAAAACAAATATAAAAGACAGAGTAAACATACAGACAGATGATTTGCAGAAGTTGGATGATAGCATTAGATGAAAATCAAGAGAAAAAATTAGATTAAATATTGATACAATAGAAAAAAAAGTTGTATTATTATACAAATGTTAAATTTTATATTAATTTTACATTATGTTATTTATATTATTGTTATATATTTACATTATTTGGCTGCAATTTTCATCGTAACTCGATTGTTATGCGGAGAAGTATGATGTTCAGGGATAAGACACTACTAAAATCCAGAAGGGATATTGAAAAGCTTTAAATTTTTTTATAGTATAATGAATTTATTTTAGTTAAAATTTCGATATAAAGAGAGAGGTTTAGGATAAAATACACTGAAAGAAATCCGTTGTTTGCAGGTTATTTTGTATGTATTTCTGTTGAAAGGAAAAAAAAAACAATAATTCCAGAGAAAATGGCGGCTGTTGGGAGGGTGTAATCGGAGGCTGGACTGTACTTCGTAGTTAATTAAGTAAAAATAATAATATTAGATAATGATTATTCGATATTATAACTACGTTAACTTTTTTTCCTGTTTAATATCAAAACAATTAAAACAGCTTGTTTTATCGCGTTATTAAACAGGAAAATCATTCGCGTAGAAACTTTACTAATTACAGAAGTGCTCTAACATATTTTCTTTAGTTTTCCCTACGAATTATTCGCGTTAATCATTAAAAATCGTGTTAATTTTTTCGAAACAAAAGTAGCAGATGATATAAAATAACACACAGTTAAACAAGTAATTCAAAACTAAACATATTTTAGAAGCCCACACCATTATTTTATGGCATATAAAAGCATCTTCTGATTCTCGAATCTGCATCCTACATGATGAGGATGCGGGTTCAGCACGTGATCCTGCATCCTAAATGATGAAGATGCGAGATCAGCGTGAAATCCTGCATCCTAAATGATGAAGATGCGGGATCAAAGCGTGATCATGCCTCTTGTATGACCTGTATCATACAGGATGCATGATCAGATTTCGAATAAAGGCGCGTATTATTATGGTAATTTAAAATTTCCTTCATGTCTGGTATGCGTATAAATTTACTTTATACGTAATATGAAAGGATACGGAGTTTTTAATACATGTTAATTCATTATTGACTCAGTAAACTGAAGGAAAAAAATAATTATTATTATTAAAAGCAATTAAAGGCTAATGACATCCTCTCAATTCAACTATGCAGAAATCTGTAATAATTACATATATATTAATTTATATTTCAAAGGTAATAACATGAATACAGGCATTAAGCTTATGTTGACTGATTATGTTTTCATTCTATCAAGAGAAAGCCAGTGTGTTTGTCCTGCAACTTGCCTAAACAGAAGCTATAATGTTCGATGTGTAATTTGCATTAAATGTTTATTATTAGGTAATTGATAGAGAAGGCTGTTAGGAATTTGTAAGGGAATTATATAAACGTTTAGGATCCAGAATAAGACAATTTCACTTAGAGTAAATAATTGTAAAAGTAGTTTTCTACTTGATAATTCCCCGACCTTAATTGACATTATACATGAAAAAAATAAGGCAAATAGTAAGGTTATAATAGGAAAATTCGCTATTGAGATCTAGAAATGATATTCTAGTTTTATTTTTATCAGCTTATACGTATGGCAGGTATTCCCTTCTGGGAAATATGAATGCAGTATTGATCAACCCCCCCTTTCTTCTTCTTCTTCTTTTCCTTTTTACTTTGTTTAGAATTTGTAATTCGCTGCATTTGCTTTCCTTATCTTTTGAGAAATATTTTGTAAGACTTTCCTGTTATGAGCTTCGATTTTATGTTATCTTCTTTAAGTGCTTTAAATATACTTGTTTTCACTATTTTCATCAAAATTCAAAAGAAACTTTTGTAAATTAGTTTCATCATGAGTTGCTCAGGAATTTCAAATTATTTCTCTTAAGTGGAGATTATTTTTAAAGATAAATAATGCAAATTTTTGTTATTTTTTTTGGCTGNAAGCCAATCAATCTATTCTATAACGAAAAAAGAAAAGTAAAAAAAAAAAAAAAACAAAAATGAAAGAACTCAAATGATTTCTTCTTCTTCTAAAACTCATAAAATAAAATGACAATTTTATGTTTAAAGATAATATTGTTGAAATCTATAAAATTTTATATTTAAATTTTTAAATTTTAGAACTTTTTCGCTACTTCCTTTTTATTTTAATTAAAATAATAAGGTTAGTTTTACATTTAATATGCTTAATTAATTCCGGTTTATCATAAATGCATTCCTTAAGAATGGTTTTTAACAATAAAGAACAAAGTCCTTAACAATAAAGGATAACTCTAACAATTATTTATTGTTAATAAGTTATTATTGTTATAAATAATTGTTGTAATATAATATAAATAGTTGTAAGGAGTTATTGTTACTCCTTACAACGATTGTTACTACTTGAAATAAGTGTTAAATTATTGTTAAACATTATTATTATTATTATTTTAATAATAATAATAATAATAATCATTTTCGCTTAAGCTAATTTAGCGTGCATTAAAGAAATTAATTAGCAATTGTTTTTTTTTTGCCATTATAAATGACAATTTTACACTAATGAAGACAATACAGCATATTATTAATGCAATAAAACTTGTCCAAAACGGAAAAAATTCTTTCGAAAAACAGCGATTTTTTATGTTAAAAACAACTTGTGCAAAACGGAAACCTGCAAAAGCGGAAAAATATTTTCCGGTTTACACAGGTTTTACTGTATACACACAGCAATTAAAACAAAGCGTTTAAATTCGCATTTAAACTCCAAATTAAAAAGAAAATAATAATATTTCGCTCTCACGCCAGATTTTTAACGAAGCCCGAGAGGGGAACTATATTGCTTTTACTCTCACCACGACAGCAAAGGATTTACGAAATAATAAATTGCCCCGAAAACATTACAAACAAACGAATTCTGCAAGTTTTTAACAGGGGCTTCCTCTTTACAAAAAAACAACAATAATAATAATTAAAAACGTCATAATTCAAGTACTAATTAACGCATTTATCTTTTCAGGAATAAAGAATAAACAAAAGAAGAACAAAATGGCTCGTTTGTTTTCCATTGACATTTAAAGTAAAACAAAGGAGAAATAAAAAAATAAAAAAAATCCACATTGCAGGTTGCTGGCTATGTTTATTCAATGGAGTGAAAGAGAAATAATAAAATAAAATAAAAAAAAAGAGGAATCGATCCACAATCCTAATTACCACTCATCTCCCTTGCACTTGTAATTAGCTTTGAAAAACTTTTCGGTTTGCAGCACCATCTTGCAACCCGAAGCAATGCAGAAAAGTGGAGTAGGAAGAGTGAAATCCCTTGCTGTAATAGCTAATGGATCCTTCTCATTTTAGGTAATAGACAAGAAAGATTTCAACTTTTGTCCGCCATAGGGATATAGGGTTAATTGTCGTTTCTTAATTGGAGTGTTGGTTTGGGAGATAAGATAAGTTTGATATCTGATAACGTGCTACTTCGGGGCAATAATATTTATTTTCGCAGAAAAATTAAGATAATTAAGTAGCTAAGAAGAATTTCTTAGCTTTTATGGACGTAACTTTACGCCACTGGCAATATGGCTAACGTTCTTGTTTATCGAAACTTGTGATAAACAATGATGTACTGTCGTTAAAATTCCGTTTTTTTTTGCGGGGCGGGGGAGAAAAAATTGCTTGATAATGTTTAATTATCTGTATTAAATATTAATTTTTTTTATATCGATTTATTGAGATTATTTACGTTTTTTTTTCAGCGAAAATTCCGGCAAAACCTGCGTAAGCCGGTATGGTACGGGTAGAGAAATTTTTTACTCGTTTAAAACGGGGTTCCGTTTTAGGCAGGTTTTAAATTGAGTCGAGGAAATCAAATTTTGATGGATTTTTTTTTAAAATTAAATTTGGAAAATGTTAAAGGTCATTTATTATATAAAATTTTCTTTTTTTTAATGTTAATTAATTAAAATAATTGGCAATTTAACTAATGATTTACAATTTTCTCCCTTGATAAAACTGCTTATCAATTCCCTCCAATGTGGACTTTGAAAATAATATCAAATTTTAATGAGTTTACGTTCATGTTTACGAATGCCAACAGACAGAAAACTTTATCATTTTAGCTTCAGACATGTAAATATAAAGCGTTGAGTACAGATTCGATTGCAAATTTTATGAAGTTATAATGGAATAGAATGCTAATTGTAAATATTGGCAAGTATATTTATTAATTAAGCTTATCGATCAGTGTACAATATAATTAATTAATTAACAAAATTCAATAAATTACAAATTCATAAATGTCATTAAAGCTATTATTATCACATATTTATTAATATAATTAAGATTAAATGATAATAAACGATTCGTACCGAAAACAATTGCTATTGTGATAAGGTTTTGTCGTATATTATTGAGCCGAAGTCTACAAATTGAACACTTATATGTTCTCATTGCAGTCGGCCTGTTTGTCTGTCCTTCGTTTATCTCGTTAATGGAGTTAGATAAGTAAAAGCCAAGACCAGATACAGAAATCTTAGGGGACGAAGACTACGATTAGGTATATACGTATTTCCGATGTGGACCGGAAGTCACGTGAAGTTTTTAATGCCCAGTACAATAATCTCTCGTTAACGGAATAAAATTAAGAGAAATTTATAGAATATTTCGCTTATAAATAGATTAATAAAGAAGAAAAATATTCAATTTTGTAAATTGCATTATCCTGTGTTTGCATGTGCGGAGCGTTAAAACCAAATTCACAAAACTTAATTAAGAATAAAAAGGAAAAAAATGGATGCCAGATAACTATTTTTCCCTCCTCTTTTTTTTCCCCTCGCCCGAAGGATTACAAAGGTAGATATGTTAATAATACCTTGTCTACTAACATTAACATTGATTAACAATTATCTTAACAGTTTGTTAGATTCTTATTGCAGTTACTCGCTTTGTAAATGATCAGTTTTGTCATGTAAATCCAAAACAATTTCGCATTACCAAGCCGAAAACGAAGGTCATTTTGAACACAATTGAATTGAGAAAAAGGCAGTTTATATAAGCAGTTTACGATCTGAAAAATAAGTATGAAATGTAAAAGAAAAATTGAATATATATATATATATATATATTTAATTAGATTTT
>NW_019384333.1:440006-470921 GCF_000671375.1 Centruroides sculpturatus | reverse complement strand
TATATTTTTCTTTTGGTAATTACAATTATGATTTTATTTATAAAAATAGAAATCTACGATTTATGTTTACTGTTACACAAAAAAAAACATGGCCGTTGTTAGGAGGTTATTTTGTATCTGATCTTCATAGTTGGTCTTTGTTAGGAGGTAACCGTTATAACAGGTTAGACTGCACTAGAAAAAAAAATCTCTCTCACTCGATATATAATATAATCAAGGAAGTTTTCTACTTGTAAATAAGGAATTATTATGAGAATAATGTTTAATGTCTATCATAATTTGCCACATCTTCAGCTTTAACAGTGTGTTACACTAATGTTTTATCTTTCCTGCTTTTCGGTCAATGAACTTAATACGATAGTGGTAAAAATTTTATGGTTGAGACATTTAATAAGAGATGTTAAAAATTGTAAAGTGGCCATTAATTCCTCTTCTTTTTTTTTTTAAAAATACTTATCAACGGCAATAGATCGTAAGTAGACTGGACGTGTACTAAACTTTCGTGTGCTAAACAGATTTTTAAATTGAGCCTTTGGGACATTATTTTCTTATGTAGATTATTGCCATTCGAGTTATTGAACTTTAAACACGAAGAAATATGTATATTTTATGTGAATTAATATTATCTATAAAATTAATGCACCCGAATGTTAAGTGAATAGACTCCAAGCTAGTTTCAAGAATGACTTAGATTTAAGATACTTTTAAGTACATAAATTATAAATTTACACGTGAAAATACGATTTTATCTTGTAAAGTATACTTATTTAATGTATAATTGACAATATTTACTTAAAATTAAGACATTTTTCCTTATTAAATATGTGCAAAATTAGAATACGTGGCACATATCACGCAAGAGTATTTAGACTAGATTTACGCATAGATTTAAGTACATAAATTATAAATTCACACGTAAAAATACACTTTATCTTGTAAAGTATACTTATTTAAAATATAATTGACAGTATTTACTTAAAATTAAGACATATTTCCTTATTAAACACGTGTCGAATTAGAGCATCTTCCTACAGGGGTAGAATCTAGATTTACGCATAAGTTAACTTGTTTAGATAAATCTAATAAGACTTAAGTAAGCGATAACACAAATTATTTTTAATATTTAGCTAAAGAAGGGTCATACTCCTCCCGAATACCCACGTGGAATGGTATCTTATAGCTAAGAATCTGGTAATTCTTATTTAATTACCGTGTGGAGTAATTACACGAGACACTATTTCCCTGTTTTTATTAAGGCACAAATAATTTATTAAACACTACTTTTGTAGTTTTTATTGAGAAATAAGCTTGAAAAACATTGTTTTTCCCCCTCCTAGTGTGCGAAGAACATGTAATTTGTTAAATACTGCTATTGTAACTTTTGCTAAGGCATAATTTATTAACACTATTCTTATACATTTTGTTAAGACAAGTAGTTTGTTAAACACTGTTTTTTCGGCACACACGTAATTTATTACTGCTATTTTTCTGTATTTTTTTATTAAGAAACTGTTAAATTTACTTAGAAAAAAAGTTTCATTTATGGAAAGAAAATTGTTTTGTATTATTTTTCAGTTTTTAAGAATCATAATTTTAATGAAGAATTGTCTTTTTTAAAAAAATTAAAGTGTAAATAATTTATTATAAATTAATGTTGTAATGTTGTAAGAAATAATTAACACACTTTTTCTAGTTTTTTTGTGTTAACAAACACTTAAAATTAGTATACGTGTAGGCCTATATTTATAATAGGAATAATTGTAATTTATTAAAGTACAATTGAAATTTCTGCGTAGATCTTGCGAAATGTTAGTAATTCTTTGCCAAATCTTACGATTTAATCCATTCATACATCATTTTTGAGTTAAAATAAAATATAAAATTGACGTTAAAATAACTGAAATTCCTATAAATAAGAAGAAATTATGCTAAACATTGTTTAAATTAATTATTTAAATTTAAAAAGGAACGGGCCGAAATTTGTTTAGAAACAGAAGTTTAAATGTTCCTCTTAAAGAAATAAACTGTGAAATGCTCCTCTTAAAAAAAAACAAATGTCCTTTTAAATTCTTAAATGTTCCTGTTAAATTGTTAAAGAAACATACTGTTAAATGTTCCTCCTAAAGAAACATATTGTTAACTTTCTTCCTAAAGAAACAAACCATTAAATGTTCCCTTAAAGAAATAAACTATTAAATGCTTTTCCTAAAAAAAACAAACGTTCCTCTTAAAGAAACAGAAAGTTAAAAACGTTCCCTTAAAGGAAACAAAGCAGTTATTTAAGTTATTGTTAAGTAAAAAAAAAGGAGGAAGGAAAAAAAAAAAGATATTTTTTCCTATCGAAATAATAGGTTGTATCGGCCTTTGTACAGTGACAAGTGGGATTGAAGTATTGATGTCTGTAATGTATTCGATCTATCGAAGTTGCCGGAGTCGAAACACGAAATTAAAGAAAACAAGACGTGTTGTTGGACAAAAATGATTGAAGTCGTGGTACTTAATCTTCTCTTGCACCCGAAAGAATCGACAAGAGTTACTTCCATTCGACATAAATTGAATGAAAGAAACTGATCCAAAATACTCAGACATCCCTTCCAATAAGGTTAAGTACGATAGAGACAAAAATCACTTTCTAGGGATAGTCGAGAGGGGAAAAAAGTCACCTCCGATCTCTTAATTACGTTTTACTTCAGAACTTTCAACTTGTATAATTTTCGTCGATAAAAAAATATAATTTATTTTCTATTTCTTGTTTATACTTTTCGACACTTTTCGATATATCAAAGAGAAACGCATCGAATGAAAAGATTATATGATTTGGGAGTTTTGTAGGATTTAAAAAATTGATAAGAGGGGAAGAAATGGCGCTGCGAATTCCTCGTGAAGTAAATTTTTTAGTTTTTTTGGGGGGGAGTAGAGTCGTAAATTTTTAATCGTTTTTCTATCAAACTTCTCGATTATACTTAAAAAGTGAACTTCAACCAAACTACGATTTGGCGCCGTCGTTTACAGTAAAAAACCTGCCCAAAACAGAACCTAAATAGAGCGAAAACCTACCTAAACGGAAAAAAAAAATTATTCGGAACGGAGCGATCTTGTACGTTATAAAGAAACCTGTTCAAAACGAAAACCTGTCAAACAAAAATAAAAAAAAAAAAAATAAATATTCGATCCCGGCTTACACAGGTTTTACCGTATTCGTCTTTGAGACTGGCACTAAATCGGGTGTGGCGTTAAACCAAAGTAAGAATTTGTCTAAGGTCTAATTTATAACAGTTTTTTTTAAAAAAAAATGGAGTTTACATTACCGAACTGTAATTAAAAATTTCATGTCGAAATTATTTAAAATTTTAATTTAAAGTTTAAGTTTAAATAAGAGGAAAAAAAAGGCAGAGATTTTCTGTTTTGAAAAATTAAAAAAAAAAAAATATATAAAAAATTGCCGTTTTTTTCGGAGGAAAAAATCGAAGATAGAAAACAATTTATTACTTTTATAATCTGGAGGAACGAAAACCGAAAGGAAAATAATTTGATACCTTAAACATTTCGAATAAGGAATTAATCCCATATTTTTTAAGTAAATTTCAAAATTCAATTTACAGTAAGAAGTGTTAAAAACTATTTTGTAAATAAAGTTAGAATTAAGGAAAAAAAATAATAAAAAATAAAATAAAATAGTTGGAGGGGGGACAGAGAAGATTTGGGAGGAAGCATCTGTCAGGCATTGAAAGGTGTTTCAGTTAAAGAGATTAAAGAATAAGAAAAGAAAAACGACACCTGAGGTCTATGACTATTTTACTTTTTGCAGGAGTGTTAGTCTTAAGCTTGATGTTGCTCGAGACGAAAGAATCTTGCTTAATCGAATCTCTTTCCTCGATTAAGTTTAAACGACGATCGAGTTTCTAATCGTTTCTACCTTCTACGTATAGTTTAAGTATTGATAATTTATATATATACATTTATATAACAGAATTAAAATGATTTTAATTAAAATTTTGCAAAAGAACGTATGTATTATTTGTAAGAAAATTAATAATTCATATATTTAGTAAAACAAATGTTCATAAATACCACATATTGGTAAACGTATCTCCACACACACACACCACATGTCATACGTTCCCCATATACCTCCAACATACCACATGGCATACATATCACATATTCCCCACACATTCCTCACATACCTACACTCTTCATATACCACATGACATACATTCCTATATCCCAACTCATATCACATATCTCCCACATATACCCCACACATTTCAAACATACCACACATCTACATAGTTCATTACATGGAGAAACTGACAGTATTTACTACCATTTACGAAGAATTCATTACTTGATAAACATTAAACTTTTTCACATATTAAATTAAGTAAGATATTTAATTACTTAGAACTAATTTCAGGTAATTTTGCTCCATCTTGAAAATAAAATATTCGATTTTTAAACGTGAAAACACCGAAACGAACTTGTTGAACCGATCTGTGAATGTTTCTACACAAGATTTAAATGAAAAATTCTCATAAATACAGTGCATTATAAGAATAAATTCTACTCTTTAAGATATTTTTCTTTATATATATATATATATATATTTATGGTGGGTTTCTCGGGTCGTTGCACTATATCGCACCGAGATGGGGTGTATGACAATGGTTGAGTAATGTTCGTTTACAAATATTTCTCAAAAGATACCGGGTGTTTCTGAAAGTCACGTTACTTAAACCCATTTTTTAAATATTTGGGCGAAGGACTTCGTGTACAGTATAATATTTTCGATTTAACCGATAGCACTTTTAAGAGGGAGGAAAGAATTAACGCGTTTCGCAAATTGTGCCAGAGAAATCCGTGATATTCTGTTGCGAATTCATTTTTGCAACGCAACGGTCCTCTTTTTTCTAATGGAAGTTGTTCCAGGTCGCGTCATCCTTAAGGAAGCGAGAATCATTTCGATTAAAATTAATAAGAAAGTGGAAAAAATTATAATTATTAAGAGGAGAATAAAGTACGTTGTAGTTTAGTGTAGCGAAATAGTAGAGGAATTAAGAATTTGCCAGCATGTAAAAGGAGCAGGAACGAATCCTGCGGACAACAAAGTCCTTTGCAAGCAGTAAAAGTAACGATGGCAACGAGGCATTGGCAGACGAAAGAAGCTTTGCCACACCCTGATGCCATCCTGCCAACTGTCAGCTTCCAGAAGTAATTAATGTTTNTATATATAAATTAGGTACTGTACATATATATATATATTAATTATATATTAATTAGTGCCTATATATTTAGTCTGATAATCTACTTTAAGACGTTTTAAATTTAATACATTTTAAATTATTTTTATAAAATTTAAAATTGGAACTAAAAATATTTAATGATTTTTAATTTATTTAATAATAAAGAAAATTTATTCTTAAATATTAAACTCATATATTTTTAGAACATAATTCAGGTTATTTTTTAAATATCTGTAATATGTCCACAATATTTAATTTTAAAGTGTATACATAATTTGCTAATATTTTCAACTTAAACATATATATATATATATCCTGAGGTTTCCAAGCAGGATTTTTCTCAGAGATTCTTTCTAAATAATAAAAGTATTTATTGCTAATTTTTCTAAATTAAAATAATATTAGTAACATATAAATATAATTATTTTTTTAATATTTAAAAATAATACAGATTGAAGACAAAGTACAAATGAAATTTGCAGTTTCCTTCATTCCAAAATACAGGAACACTTGCAGAAGGAATCTTTTCTTAGATCCTCATCCATGTTAATTTAATTAAATATATTTTTAAGGATATTTCCCTAAAAATAAATTTAAAAACAGGTGTAATTTATCTAAATATTTAAAAATAATATAAAATAAAGATTAACTACGAATAAAACTTACTGTTTTTCACATCATTCCTAACTACAAAAACACAATTAACACTTGCAGAATGAATCTTTTTTTTCCTTTTTTCTTTGAAACCTTTCCATGCCAAGTTAAATAAATATACTTTAAAGATATTTCCCTAAAAATAAATTAAATAAATAAATAAATAAAAAAGGTTATAAACAACAACCACAAAATAAGTTAAAATCAAGTAAACAAATTAGAAAACAGTAGTTTAATTAGAAGCAAAAAGATTTTTTTTTATTGTATTATATATAATAAGAAACTTTCTTGTCAAATTTAATTTTCTGTAGTTTTATGTTATTAAGAACACTTTATATAACGAACATTTGCAGAAAGTAAGCAATAAAAATTAAATTTGGACAATCAGCCATAGAGAAGAAGAATGAATGAAAGAAATGAAAAGGGAGGAAAAAAAATTAAATTTGTCCAAAATTAATTATTCAAACCATGACAAAAGATAGAGGTTTAATTAAGAATAGTTTTGTTAAATTAGATTTACCGAATTTTTTTTTTTTTTGGATAGAACAAAATTGGGTCTTTCTTTAGTTTATTTAATAATTTATTTTTTGGTTATTTCAAATTTATTTTGATTTATTTAATTTTTAAAATCTTCACCCTTTTATCACAACAAAAAATTATGCTAAAATATACAAATAATAAAAAAAGACAACAAAATTAAAACTTTACTTTTTTAATTTAATTTTCAGCTCTTTAATTATTTTAGAAAATGAAATTAAAAGACCAAAAAAATTTTGTTTTTATCGTTTTAATTGTATTAAATTTCGAATATTGTTAATAAAATTACGGTATAACCTGCTAACGACGGCCACTGACGAGAACATAAAGAAAAGCCGTTGTTGAGAGGTTTGCTGAAAATCGTACAGGACACGTTCGAGGATGTTTGTAAAGAATTTTTTTTTTTTTTTTGCAATTGTCTACAATGTTAAACGTTGTTAGACCTTGATGTTTGTTTAACAAAAAATTTAATTTTTTTTTAAGTTTATAGATAAGTTGAAAAGACAATAAAGTAACTAGAACCGATATTAGGGGGATGGCACGAGCCAGAACGTGCAAACCTATATCTACCCCAGTAGAACAATGGATGTATGTAACCACTCTGTGGACAAAGAATAAACTGTAAGATATTGTATTTACGCCTTCAAAATTTCTTTGTAATTATTTGACTTTTCATGAATTTACTTATCTAGAGGGCTCTAATGCCCCTTTTCGTTTACGCTACTTTCAGTAATTAAACGAGCCATTTTATCGATAATGGCTAATTTTTAAAGTGTATAATTATTTTCTGGAGCCATTTCGAGGGTAGGGTTCGTCGTTGACAGGTTTAAAACAGGCTTTTAAATAAACGAAGCCATTGAGAATTGTTGCCTGGAGGTTATTCTGTACGCGTTTCTAAAAAATTTCCGCCGTGTACAGTAAAACCTGTGTAAGCCGGAATCGCACCGCACAAAATATATATATACAGTCGACCCCCCTATAACACTGTTGATAATTCCGTTTTATATGAATTCCATGTTGTACGAGTCACTTAGATTTTACAAATACGTGTGCCGGGCTGTGAACGGCTCACGTATTTGTAAAATCTGAGTGACTCGTACAACATGGAATTCATATAAAACGGAATTATCAACAGTGTTATAGGGGGGTCGACTGTATATATATATTTTGTGCGGTGCGATTCCGGCTTACACAGGTTTTACTGTACACGGCGGAAATTTTTTAGAAACGCGTACAGAATAACCTCCAGGCAACAATTCTCAATGGCTTCGTTTATTTAAAAGCCTGTTTTAAACCTGTCAACGACGAACCCTACCCTCGAAATGGCTCCAGAAAATAATTATACACTTTAAAAATTAGCCATTATCGATAAAATGGCTCGTTTAATTACTGAAAGTAGCGTAAACGAAAAGGGGCATTAGAGCCCTCTAGATAAGTAAATTCATGAAAAGTCAAATAATTACAAAGAAATTTTGAAGGCGTAAATACAATATCTTACAGTTTATTCTTTGTCCACAGAGTGGTTACATACATCCATTGTTCTACTGGGGTAGATATAGGTTTGCACGTTCTGGCTCGTGCCATCCCCCTAATATCGGTTCTAGTTACTTTATTGTCTTTTCAACTTATCTATAAACTTAAAAAAAAATTAAATTTTTTGTTAAACAAACATCAAGGTCTAACAACGTTTAACATTGTAGACAATTGCAAAAAAAAAAAAAAAATTTTTTNAAATTATTATTTTTTAAAAATGTTTTTTTTTATTTAAATCTGATAGAAACTAAGATAACAATTTTATATTTTATGTATAAATAAAAGAATTTTTGCAAGTATAAATCTTATTATAAATTCCGTATAGTTTCACCCAATTTAAATACGTATATTTTTCCATCCCCCTCCTCCTCATTTTATTTTTCTGATAATATAAGAAGGAATAAAATAATTCGGAAAATAAGTTGGTGGAATGTCTTCGCGTGTTCACACAAAATATCGATTTTGGCAGAAATGCACGAGAGTGTATCGCCAACAACTTTCAACAGCTGTTATGTCTTTGGAACCAGTTCGATTATCTGACATACGATGTATGGAGAAACGTTAGCCAGGCTCTTGAAAAAACTACATTTCTAGACCATACTACTTTTTATTTTCTAGGGTTTATATTACTAATATAACTTATATCATTTTGTCCCCCCCTCAAAATTCGTGTTTGGTCCAAATATGAACTGGTACTTTGGACTAGAGATAAGAAGTAAATAGTTGCTTCTATCTGCTTGAGTAACTTGGAAAAAAAAAAAATATATATATATATATATTTGATAGTTTATGATATAAAAGTTCAAATGTGTTTCTTGATTTTACAATTTTATTTTGAGTAGAAATTTCATTTAATTCTTCAATATTTTATTTTTAAAATATACATTATACTTTATATACATGATAATTAATATAATATATTTATGAGGGTTGCGGATATTGTATCCCCCAGAGGCCATCATCCTCCCAGATCATCCCAGAGCAAAATCTTATTTGTTAGTTATGCCACTGTATATATAAAAATAATAATTATATAATCATTCAAATATTACTTATATTACTCTGTATGGAGCAAACATCAATGGAGATTAATTATGTATCATTTTCTTTCCATTAAATGAATTTTATACCCATTAGACTGACTTATTATAAGCTAAATTCTTCGAATTATTTTATTATTTTATCAAATTAAATAAAAAAAACTCTCACTATATAGAGAAGTAATTCTATTATTGTAAAATATTTACCTTGATAGAACGACATTTATTTGTTTTCTTCTCTCTATAATTAAAAGTAATTTTCTTTTCCTTAACTGAATTTTTGTTCTTAAAATTAAATATTTCATAAAGTAAAATTACAATTATTTTAGTATAGGATATTGCTTACAGTACAAATGTAATGTTATAAAATAGGATAGAAATAAATAAAATATTTGAAAATTAATAAAATAATAACTCGGATAAAAATTTGCAAAATTTTATATATAGCCTATATATAAGACCTTCTCTCGTCTTCCTTATCCTCTTCATCATCTCCCACTCTTTCTTTCATCATCCTAGACCCTTGAGTAGGCTCTGCTCCTGCTAAACACACACTGGAACATTCTCTCATCTTTCATATCTCTTCCTCATCACTCACTCTTCCTTTCTTTATCCTTCGCTCTTTACTAATCTCTACCCCCTATTAATAATATAAAATAATAATTTAAATATTAATTTACAAAATATTTGTTTCATTTAATTCACTTTTACACATTTCATTCAATAGGCACGTAATCTTATTGACTGAAAAATACAATATCAGTAAAACAGGTTTCACTATATAAATTAATAAAACGAATAAAATTTATACAATAAATTATACAGTAAAAAATAACTTATTTTTAAAGCATACCTCATAAAATTACGCATTCCTCACTTTATCCTGCGCCTACGATTAGGCACTTTCCCATAATAATAATAATAATAATAATAATAACGAAGCGAATTAATGGAAAGGAGAAATAAATTCTCATCACTTAGAAATATAAGAAAATCGTTAAATGGAATAAGAGTGGAACAGGTGACATTTCTGTAAACAGTAGAATCAGAGAAGAGTATTGAAAAGGATAATTGCTATTTGTTGTTTTATTGTTATCCTCCAAAAACTAAACTTAGTATATAAAGAAGGTTGTTAGAGAGGGTAAGTTGCATCATCAGGAAAAGAAGGGCCAGCTCTTATCATGCCCAGGTGGGTAATACAAAGAAAAAAGTCCAACACAAGCGATGCTAATTGCCCTCTTACTACGGCTAAAGATGTTACATTACAACATAAAATAGCTATTTTACTAAAAGCCATCTTCCATCATTTATTATAATGTTTTCCAGTAAATATATGATTAACTACGTTTATAATTCATCGAAAATAAAAGATTATATTTCACATGAGGCCATTTTCTTTTCAGTTCTTTTATAATTTGCAATTTAAAAATAAAATTTATCACTCTGAACTTTCATTAAATCAAAAAGCATTTTCTCTTATCTCTTTACTTTTTTCATTTTTATTTTTTTAAAGTAAAATTATTAGGACCGGAGTCAAAAATTAGTGAAAAATGAAGCCAGGATGAGCCAGAGCTACCATAAAAAAATTGAAATAAATTAATAAATATGTATAAACCTATAAATTCGCACTGTCGTCCGTCTGTCCGTCCTTAATCTCAAGAATGGAGTTAGATATCTAAAAGATACGACTAGATATGAAAGATTAGGGGCAGGAGGCCCTAATTAACTATATATAAACTTCCTTTGCAAACTGCAAGTTACGTTATTTCAATTCAAATCTTCCCCTGAAAGCAGTTAGACCGGCATGACTGTATTGCTAACAGGAAAGTATGATGTACAGGGGCAAGACACAAATTTGAAGTGGTGAGTATATATTTTAAATTAAATAAATTAAAAATATAATTAAAAATTGCAGCCCGGTATTGTGACGATGTCACAGTAATTGCTCGTTATAATTAATAAGTTTAATTAAAATATTTTGTATATTTAGAACTTTTCAAAGAAAAATCTATGTATAATATAACGTGTATAGTTTAGAAACAGGTTAATCAACACGACCAAATGGTCTTGTTAACCACTCTAACTAGATAATTTTTTTTTCCATCTGGGGCCTACTCTATCTAGTTTTTATATCTAGGGCCTTTTATATTGTTTTTTTGTGTCCGGAAGCTTCACTATATATATATTTTTTGTGTCTGAAAGCACCTCTATATGTTTCTTTGTCTTCTGGGACTCTCTCTACCTTGTTTTTTGTTTCCGGAGTTAGAAAGTAAAACTGTTTAGCCCACATACCGGATACAAAAAAATCCCCAAAATATAATTGTTTTATATTAAAAAATAAAACAAAAACGATATAAATGAACAAACCTCACAATAAAATAGTAAGAAAAAAATCTGTTTTATTCATAAAGAAATCCATTTGTAGTGTGTGTATCTTATTTATTTGTTTGCTCATCCACCTCTCAATCCGATTCAATTAAAAGTTTTTATTCCAAAATATACTATTACTTTCTAAATTTAATTCGAATTTTTCTTTTTAATAATGGCATTTAAAAATAAATAAATAAGTAATAGTCTTGTTGGCCAACTTGACTCCAAAATGGTTTCGAAAAATAAAAATATTTTTATCCAATACAGATCACTAACAATCAAAATAAATCCCGGTGACTCTGAAAGAAAATCCGAAGAAAATACTTCCAAAATGATTTTACCTTCGAATCGTATCGAAGAGGATGGAAGAAAGGAATCAGTCTGTGAAAACTCTTCATTAAAAATACAGTTTTCTTCACCAAAACTTTAAATTTTTCAATTCTTTTTTAGTAAAAAAAAAAAAAAAGAAAATAAAAAATTATTGCTGAATAAATTTGAAACATAAGAGAATTTTGAATAATTTTGACTGAGTAAATGAATTTTTTAAAAGAAAATTCGCTTTAAAAAATAATAAAATATAAATATTTTTTTTTTGGTGTGAAGAGCGTGGATATAGAATAAATTTTTAAAATTACTTTATAAAAAATTTTAATAAAATAAATGTAATTTCTAATGCCAAAAATTCATATATATACTGTATATATATTTATATGTTTTATTATTTATGCAAATAAAATTATGAAGAAAATAGTAAAAGTTTGATTTAATTTTCTTCTTCTTTTACTAATTTTTATGTTTATTTAAGTTAATTAAATAAATAAAAATATTAAGGAAAAAAATATATTGTTTTTATAATTACTAATTAATTCTGAATTTTTGTTTGTTTATGCAGATTTTATTGTTTAAATTTTTTTTTAAATTTAAAAATTAACGATTTAACTATTTTATAAATCGAAATTTAAAATTTAATTATATACAATTTACAAAACTCATATGTAATTTTGTATAATTCTTTGCTTTTTCTTATCCTCTTCTTCATCCCTTTTCTCTCTCTTCCTTTCTTCTCTAGATCACCTAGTAGGATTTCAATATCCTTAGAATAGCACATTTATGCCATAAGCATGTTCCTAATTCATTAATTTATAAGCTACTTCGGCTTCTTTTCCTCATCTCCTCACTAGATCTTTGAGTAAGCCGTCAATATTAGTACAGTATTAGCATATTTATGGGCACAAGTACGCTCGTAATTCATTAATTTATACACCTCCTAAGAACTTCTCCTTTATCCTACTCCTCATCCTCTCATCCTCTTCTTTCTTCATTCAAGACCCGCGATTGTGCTCTACCCACAAATGATATAACACTGACTTTAACTTAATGAAATTACACGAAACAACCGAAAATTTAACACAATCAAATTTAATTTATCTCCTAAAATATAACTTTTGAATTTTTCATAACGGCATCCGATCATTTACCAATATACGAAATGATGATTAATATTTAATTATAATCGGAGAGTTTTGTACTTTGGGAAATTACAAATATTTCTGTCAAATTATAATAACGATTCTATCTAAAAATTTCCCCTAGAATGTGGGCTTTTATCTTCATTTGTGTAGATCCAGAGAAAGTTATGCGTCATTTGTCTTAATTATCTTCATAATAGATACGACAAGTTAGGTAACAAAATAAGTGGATAACTCCACTTGAATTGTAGAAAATTCTTTGCAGTATTGCATGCAGTTTGAACCTATTGCAGCTCAACTACAGTGACAGTTTGGATACTATATAAGCAGCTCTGATGATAAATGGAAGATTGTAAGACAAGGTCATCGAAACTTAGGCATTCTACCATTCATCTTCCCCCTCTTACGTCACAGAATACACACTCATTTAAGTTATATTTCAAAATTCTTGAACTTCTAACCTACACCGAAATTTATCTTTGATGTGAGAATGTATAAATTGTTATAATAAATATTTGAAAATCTTAAGTGTAGTAAAACCTGTGTAAGCCGAAATGGCACGGTTTAGCAGGTTTTCGTTTTGGACAGGTTTTACTGTATTGTAATTATAAATACTATTAAATATTTATTTTAAATAGTATTCATTTTTATTTTTTTTAATTGAATGTATACAGTAAAACCCGTGTAAGCCGGATTCGCAGGGCACCGAATACTTTTCCGGGTTTGATAGGTTTTCGTTTTCAACAGGTTTCTTTTTATTTGGCTTAAGAAATTCGCTTCGTTCCGAATACATTTTCCGTTTAGACAGGTTTCCCTTTTGCACAGGTTTTACTGTACTAAATTTTATTCCATTATTATATTTTTCATGATTATAATTTTATTTTACTCATGTTCTTCCATTTATATTANTAAAATGTATATAAAGTAAAACCTGTCCAAAACGGAACCTGAATAAAACGGAAACATGCCTAAACAGAAAACATTCTTCTAAATGGAGCGATTTTCGATGTTAAAAAGAAAACCCGTTCAAACCGGAACCGTACGATTCCGGCTTACACAGGTTTTACTGTACTAAATTTTATTCCATTATTATATTTTTCATGATTATAATTTTATTTTACTCATGTTCTTCCATTTATATTAATTTGTAACTCCCAAATGGAATCATCCCCCAGTCTAATGAATAAGTTATGAATATGATAAATTAATTTTTTCCCAAAATTTATTTATAATAATCACAATAAAACCTGTGCAAAACGGAGCATTATTTAAACGGACCTGCCTAAACAGGAAAAATTATTAAGAATGCAGCGATTTTCTGTGTTAAAAAAGCCTGTTTAAAAGAGGAACCTGTCAAACTAGAAAAAATATTCGGTAACGTACGAGTCCGGTTTATACAGGTTTTATTGTATTTATTTTAATGATATTCAAATGTACGTTTTGTAATGAAAATTGTATATTTTCTGTTAATTATAATTAATTTTAAGTGTATTATTAACGCTTTTACTCGTTCATAAATTCTTTTAAAACTATAATTAACCTTAACTCTAATTGCTTTCAATTTTTTTTCTCTCTTGAAAATCTTTTTTAAAAGATACTTGCACGTTCTAAATCATGTTATAAAATTAAAATGCATAACAGTTGTATTAATAACAATTAGATAATTTTATATTTTTATAAAAATAAATTATTTTTTATATTTGAAAAAATTAGTTTAATATTAATTAAACTTTTTGCATTTTAAAGTATTAATACAATCAAACCTGTAAACGATGGTCGCTGGACGTTGTTTAGAAGTTTGTTTAAAGGAAGATAATAATGGCTGTTGTTGACAGAAACATAAAAATGACTGTTGTTGGAAGCAACATAAAAAATGGCCGTTGTTGGTAGCAACATAAAAATGGCCGTTGTTGGTAGCAATATAAAAATGACCGTTGTTGGTAGCAACATAAAAATGGCCGTTGTTGGTAGCAATATAAAAATGACCGTTGTTGGTAGCAACATAAAAAATGGTCGTAGTTCATAGGGACACAAAAATGGTCGTTGTTGGTAGCAACATAAAAAAAATTATCATAGGTCATAGGGACATAAAAATAGTCGTTGTTGGTAGCAACATAAAAATGGCCGTTGTTGCAAGCAACATAAAAATGGCTGTTGTTGGTAGCAACATAACAATGGCCGTTGTTGGAAGCAACATAAAAAATGGTCGTTGTTGGTAGCAATATAAAAAATGGTCGTTGTTGGTAGCAACATAAAAAAATGGTCGTAGGTCATAGGGACATAAAAATAGTCGTTGTTGGTAGCAACATAAAAATGGCCGTTNTAAAAAATAATAAAATATAAATATTTTTTTTTTGGTGTGAAGAGCGTGGATATAGAATAAATTTTTAAAATTACTTTATAAAAAATTTTAATAAAATAAATGTAATTTCTAATGCCAAAAATTCATATATATACTGTATATATATTTATATGTTTTATTATTTATGCAAATAAAATTATGAAGAAAATAGTAAAAGTTTGATTTAATTTTCTTCTTCTTTTACTAATTTTTATGTTTATTTAAGTTAATTAAATAAATAAAAATATTAAGGAAAAAAATATATTGTTTTTATAATTACTAATTAATTCTGAATTTTTGTTTGTTTATGCAGATTTTATTGTTTAAATTTTTTTTTAAATTTAAAAATTAACGATTTAACTATTTTATAAATCGAAATTTAAAATTTAATTATATACAATTTACAAAACTCATATGTAATTTTGTATAATTCTTTGCTTTTTCTTATCCTCTTCTTCATCCCTTTTCTCTCTCTTCCTTTCTTCTCTAGATCACCTAGTAGGATTTCAATATCCTTAGAATAGCACATTTATGCCATAAGCATGTTCCTAATTCATTAATTTATAAGCTACTTCGGCTTCTTTTCCTCATCTCCTCACTAGATCTTTGAGTAAGCCGTCAATATTAGTACAGTATTAGCATATTTATGAGCACAAGTACGCTCGTAATTCATTAATTTATACACCTCCTAAGAACTTCTCCTTTATCCTACTCCTCATCCTCTCATCCTCTTCTTTCTTCATTCAAGACCCGCGATTGTGCTCTACCCACAAATGATATAACACTGACTTTAACTTAATGAAATTACACGAAACAACCGAAAATTTAACACAATCAAATTTAATTTATCTCCTAAAATATAACTTTTGAATTTTTCATAACGGCATCCGATCATTTACCAATATACGAAATGATGATTAATATTTAATTATAATCGGAGAGTTTTGTACTTTGGGAAATTACAAATATTTCTGTCAAATTATAATAACGATTCTATCTAAAAATTTCCCCTAGAATGTGGGCTTTTATCTTCATTTGTGTAGATCCAGAGAAAGTTATGCGTCATTTGTCTTAATTATCTTCATAATAGATACGACAAGTTAGGTAACAAAATAAGTGGATAACTCCACTTGAATTGTAGAAAATTCTTTGCAGTATTGCATGCAGTTTGAACCTATTGCAGCTCAACTACAGTGACAGTTTGGATACTATATAAGCAGCTCTGATGATAAATGGAAGATTGTAAGACAAGGTCATCGAAACTTAGGCATTCTACCATTCATCTTCCCCCTCTTACGTCACAGAATACACACTCATTTAAGTTATATTTCAAAATTCTTGAACTTCTAACCTACACCGAAATTTATCTTTGATGTGAGAATGTATAAATTGTTATAATAAATATTTGAAAATCTTAAGTGTAGTAAAACCTGTGTAAGCCGAAATGGCACGGTTTAGCAGGTTTTCGTTTTGGACAGGTTTTACTGTATTGTAATTATAAATACTATTAAATATTTATTTTAAATAGTATTCATTTTTATTTTTTTTAATTGAATGTATACAGTAAAACCCGTGTAAGCCGGATTCGCAGGGCACCGAATACTTTTCCGGGTTTGATAGGTTTTCGTTTTCAACAGGTTTCTTTTTATTTGGCTTAAGAAATTCGCTTCGTTCCGAATACATTTTCCGTTTAGACAGGTTTCCCTTTTGCACAGGTTTTACTGTACTAAATTTTATTCCATTATTATATTTTTCATGATTATAATTTTATTTTACTCATGTTCTTCCATTTATATTAATTTGTAACTCCCAAATGGAATCATCCCCCAGTCTAATGAATAAATTATGAATATGATAAATTAATTTTTTCCCAAAATTTATTTATAATAATCACAATAAAACCTGTGCAAAACGGAGCATTATTTAAACGGACCTGCCTAAACAGGAAAAATTATTAAGAATGCAGCGATTTTCTGTGTTAAAAAAGCCTGTTTAAAAGAGGAACCTGTCAAACTAGAAAAAATATTCGGTAACGTACGAGTCCGGTTTATACAGGTTTTATTGTATTTATTTTAATGATATTCAAATGTACGTTTTGTAATGAAAATTGTATATTTTCTGTTAATTATAATTAATTTTAAGTGTATTATTAACGCTTTTACTCGTTCATAAATTCTTTTAAAACTATAATTAACCTTAACTCTAATTGCTTTCAATTTTTTTTCTCT
The DNA here is from genome assembly GCF_000671375.1 of Centruroides sculpturatus. NCBI lineage: Eukaryota > Metazoa > Arthropoda > Arachnida > Scorpiones > Buthidae > Centruroides > Centruroides sculpturatus. Next base: position 453,506 of record NW_019384333.1, on the reverse strand, counting down.
CTTGAAAATCTTTTTTAAAAGATACTTGCACGTTCTAAATCATGTTATAAAATTAAAATGCATAACAGTTGTATTAATAACAATTAGATAATTTTATATTTTTATAAAAATAAATTATTTTTTATATTTGAAAAAATTAGTTTAATATTAATTAAACTTTTTGCATTTTAAAGTATTAATACAATCAAACCTGTAAACGATGGTCGCTGGACGTTGTTTAGAAGTTTGTTTAAAGGAAGATAATAATGGCTGTTGTTGACAGAAACATAAAAATGACTGTTGTTGGAAGCAACATAAAAAATGGCCGTTGTTGGTAGCAACATAAAAATGGCCGTTGTTGGTAGCAATATAAAAATGACCGTTGTTGGTAGCAACATAAAAATGGCCGTTGTTGGTAGCAATATAAAAATGACCGTTGTTGGTAGCAACATAAAAAATGGTCGTAGTTCATAGGGACACAAAAATGGTCGTTGTTGGTAGCAACATAAAAAAAATTATCATAGGTCATAGGGACATAAAAATAGTCGTTGTTGGTAGCAACATAAAAATGGCCGTTGTTGCAAGCAACATAAAAATGGCTGTTGTTGGTAGCAACATAACAATGGCCGTTGTTGGAAGCAACATAAAAAATGGTCGTTGTTGGTAGCAATATAAAAAATGGTCGTTGTTGGTAGCAACATAAAAAAATGGTCGTAGGTCATAGGGACATAAAAATAGTCGTTGTTGGTAGCAACATAAAAATGGCCGTTGTTGCAAGCAACATAAAAATGGCTGTTGTTGGTAGCAACATAACAATGGCCGTTGTTGGAAGCAACATAAAAAATGGTCGTTGTTGGTAGCAATATAAAAAATGGTCGTTGTTGGTAGCAACATAAAAAAATGGTCGTAGGTCATAGGGACATAAAAATAGTCGTTGTTGGTAGCAACATATAAAATGGCCGTTGTTGGTAGCAACAAAAAATGGCCGTTGTTGGTAGCAACAAAAAAATGGCCGTTGTTGGTAGCAACAAAAAAATGGCCGTTGTTGGAAGCAACATAAAAATGGCCGTTGTTGGTAGCAACATAAAAACTGGTCATTGTTGGTAGCAACATAAAAACTTGTCATTGTTGATAGCAACATAAAAATGGCCGTTGTTGATAGCAATATAAAAAATGGTCATTGTTCATAGGGACATAAAGATGTCCCTATGAACAATAACAGCTATTAAAACAACAGCTATGAAACATAAACAACAGCTATTAGGATACATATAAATGGACGTGTGTGTCCCTATATTTCACTTTTTTGCCAAAACTACACATCGCACATGAATGGTGTTTGTATGTGGTAGTAGCCCCAAGTCTCCATTCGTGAACCAGTGGTTGCGTCTCGATAGCTATAAGGGTGCGGGAGATATATGCTTGAAAGTGGTTGAAAGTGGTTCTCTATTTCGAATGTTATGTTCGAATTAAATTCGAACATAAAATTCGAATATTGGTTCGATTATAGAACTTTATAGAATTTTATGTTCGAATTAAATTCGAACATAAAATTCGAATATTGGTTCGATTATAGAACGATTGTAAACGTTCCAGAAACGTTGAAAATAGTTCGTTTGACTGGACGTGAACAGGAGACATTCAGAAATAGAATCGAGACCAGGTCTCTAATTAGTCTGGAAATGGAGGGCCTAATTCTTGCATTCTGTGAAAACGGGTAAGATTGGCTATAATGTAATTATCTTAATCTTCACTATCGTTACTTTTTAAAAACCCAGCGAAGCGGGTCCTTGCAGCTAGTTAACATATAAGAACATAAAAAATTCCGTTGTTAGGAAATTTCATAAACATTTTCCGAACGTTCCCGATAAGATGGCCGCCGTTTAGAAGTGTACGTTTTCGAAGGTCCCACAATACTGACTAAAATTTATAATGATACGTATCAACCTAAATATTTTTTGATAGTTCTAACAACTTTTAATATTTATTTTATTGCACAAAAAGACTTTTTTGTCAGTAATAAATTTAAATTTTTATACATCGAAAAAGACATTAAATATTTAATAAAACATTATTATTATTTTTTTCTCATCATTATAAACAATAAAAAAACACGAATTTTTCAGAGTATTTTTAGAACTCCTATTATTTTTTTCGGTAGGCTTTACATATAAGTAGGCATATATAAATTATGATAAACTTCCTCTCTACAAATAATACAAAATCTCCAAAAAAGCTAGTAATATATATAAATATATTTTCTTCTTTATAACAGAAGAAAGAGTTGACTCTCTCCAGCAATCGCTTTTTACCAAAGAGAAAAGGTTAAAGGTTATCATCGGTTTCTGGTTCAGAATAACATTTGCTGTCATCAACAGCTGGTGACATCCTGTTGTGAAGTTGGACTGCACAACATTAGATATCAAAACAGTTGACCAAAAATATCATTGGCATCTGTATCGAATTTTAAGGAAAAAAAAATTACACATACCACATACTGTAAAAACCTGTCTAAAACGGAACCTATAAAAACGGAAAAATTTCTTCGAATCGGTGTGTTAAAAGAAAGTCCTGTTTAATACAGAAACCTGCCAAACAGGAAAAAAAAAATATTCGGTTCCGGTTTACACAGGTTTTACTATGATAATGAGTTGCATAGTGTCAGGGTTATAACTTTCGTAAAGGGAAGAATTTTCAATTTTAAACAGGAAGTTGTTTGTTAATTGTTTGTTTTCTATGATCATAACAGAACTCCTCGTTTGCCTGTATGAGATATTTAATGGTAGATAGCCCATTAGTGGTCAATTATGCATAAAACCACTAAACACTGGTAAATTAGTCGTGGTTCTCACCTATCCAAAGTATAGTTTTGCGGGTATTCTTCACGTGTTTACCACCTAAATAGGGACCAGTTTTTCATAGTAAGTCTACTAGGAGGTGTTGCGTTGCCGTATACAAACGAAGAAACAATTTAAAATACTCACTTAAATAATGGATTTGGAGTTATTGTAATCTTGAGCTGTGACTTATAATCTGCTCTTCCCCTCTAAGTACATTAGTGGTCGAGTAGATTAAACCACTGTCAATTGGGGGTTCGCTCCTGACCAACGGACTGGCCACATAGAGTTTTCTGGGCTTTCGTCGTGTATCTAAACCCATAAATAGGGGTCAATTTCTCTACGAGAAATTGGCCCATTTTTCATCAATTTCCGAGAGGCATTCCTTCCTCCCAAAATTAAAGCATAGCACATAAAAGCGTGAGGCCCTAAATTCTTCTACTTATTGGAAAAGGCCCTAAATTGTTTTTTTTTCTTTTGCTTGCAAGTAAATAGGACCCGGGGTATTTGCGTTCTTATATGTACAACTTCTTTAATTATATTAAAATGTATATAAAGTAAAACCTGTCCAAAACGGAACCTGAATAAAACGGAAACATGCCTAAACAGAAAACATTCTTCTAAATGGAGCGATTTTCGATGTTAAAAAAATACTGTTAGAAACGGAAATTTACCAAACTGGAAAGAATATTCGGTACTGTGACAGTCCAGTTTACACAGGTTTTCTTTTTTAATTAATTTTAAAATATTTATTTCGAAAAATATTATTTAAAAAAATACTTTTTACTCTAAAATAAATACAGTGGAGCCTGTAAACAGCGACCACTGACAAAAAAACGGGCGTTATTTGGAGGTGGCCTTTATTACAGATTCGACTGTATAATATTAATTCTTTATGCTAACAATAAGTTAGGACAATAAAAAAATAATAAAATTATTTAAATTTATTTAATAAATTTTAAATTTAAAAGAAAAATAAATATATATATATATATATAAACAGTTTAGTTAAAGAATTAAATTTAAATTATTTATTTCAGTAAATACAATAAAAATATTATTTTAAAAATCTAAATAAAAATTTAAATATGTTATAATAAGCATTTAAAATTATGTACATTTAATTATAATGAATTTAATTTACTTTTGAATTTAAATAAATTGTATTTTTAATAAGAAATATTAGAAAATAAAATCAATTAATGTTAGAAAATTTTATTTAATTATTTATTATTAAAGATAAAAGTTATTAGTTACTTTCTGTAATATTATCCTTTAGGTTATATGAAAATATATTCTACAAGTTGAGAATTTTGCATGCTTCAAGCATTTCTGAATAATAATTGTTTAAACTTAAATTCTCTTTTAGTAAAAATTGATTTTAAAATGTAAATCAATCCCTCCGGCAATTGATTTTAAAATTCTTACTCTAGAATTTAAGAGAATTAAATTAAAACGTAATAAAATTTACATAAAATAATTTCGTTTTAAGGCAATTCTTTACTTAATTTTTTTTTAGTGTTGAAATTATTATTTTTTTACCTTATAAAGCTGAAAAAATGTGTTATAAACCCCACTCCTACTCACAAAATAAGGGTAAAAAAAAGCCTTATTTTGGATAGGGGTGAATTTTTAAACAAATTTTTATTAATTCTGACTTCCCTCGTGATACGGCGCATGACCCCCTCTTCTATCTCCCCACTCTCTTTACTTTTAACCACCAAAATTTAATAGCATCAACGCTTCTGTATGCAGAAATAATCATCCCAATTTCAAAATTTTTGGTTCACCCAGTCTTGAGATATTATGTCAAATAGATGCGACGTGCACACACACACACACACACACACCCTGCACACGTACAAAATTTTGTAAGAGTTTTGTTTACATTTTTTGGCTCATGGGCTGACAAAATTAGATTTTTACACTCCACGATTGTTGCATATTATGATTTTATTCATGACTTCACATCCGACATATTTTGCACTCGTGATTTTTGCACCTTATAATTCATTTCTATTTACAACCCATGACTCGATATCTAATGATTTTTGCACCTTATAATTCATTTCTATTTACAACCCATGACTTGATACCTAATGATTTTTGCACCTTATAATTCATTTCTATTTACAACCCATGACTCGATATCTAATGATTTTTGCACCTTATAATTCATTTCTATTTACAACCCATGACTTGATACCTAATGATTTTTGCACCTTATAATTCATTTCTATTTACAACCCATGACTCGATATCTAATGATTTTTGCACCTTATAATTCATTTCTATTTACAACCCATGACTTGATACCTAATGATTTTTGCACCTTATAATTCATTTCTATTTACAACCCATGACTCGATATCTAATGATTTTTGCACCTTATAATTCATTTCTATTTACAACCCATGACTCGATACCTAATGATTTTTGCACCTTATAATTCATTTCTATTTACAACCCATGACTCGATATCTAATGATTTTTGCACCTTATAATTCATTTCTATTTACAACCCATGACTCGATATCTAATGATTTTTGCACCTTATAATTCATTTCTATTTACAACCCATGACTCGATATCTAATGATTTTTGCACCTTATAATTCATTTCTATTTACAACCCATGACTTGATACCCAATGATTTTTGCACCTTATGATTTTGTTTTCATTTTTAAATCTATAGTTTGACATTTCATGGGGGTGAAAAAAAATCATGAGGGGTAAAATTTGACTTATTATCACCATACTTTCCCTCCGTTACATTCTATAACAGCAGGGAAAATGTCAAAAAGAATTTATATATTTTTAAAAAAATTTCTTTGAAGATATAACAATTTTATTAGCAATAACAATGTGTAATGTTGGCAGAAATCACAGAAATTGTTGAAACTAAGCACTAGCAGTTCAATTTTAGTAGTAATGGTAGTAGTTATATAACTGTAGTAGTAACATTTGTATATAATGGTATCGGTAGTATAGCTGTAAGTGATGATGCAACGACTAAATCTGTAATTTTGGCATGTCTATCGAATTTACTATCACTTGTAAATTTAGTGGCATTATAAACGCCATACAAATTTATATTGACAATTTATGTACCAAAATATAATTTAATAATTTTATGAACTATTCGTTGCAAGTTCTTTATAATAAATAAATAATTACTAAAACTATTAAATTTTATTTATTAATTATATTAATTAATGAATGCAATTTAAAGATTTAACCAGCTTTAAACTAGATTTTTGCCTTAAAAAACTGTAATTCAGTTATAGAATTATTAAATTATCTGCACTGAATAAATACAGTAGAACTTGTCTAAAGCGGAACCTGTTCAAAACGGAAACCTGCCTGTTTCGTAGATTTCCATTTTAAACAGGTGTTTTAGCATGTATTGCGTATCATGTGATCCCGGTTTACACAGGTTTTACTGTATATTTTTATGTTAACTGTAAGATTAATCGGGCTTGGGGCTTAACTGTAAGAACCTCGGGCTTGGGGCTTAAAGGGTTTTTAATTATGAAACTATAAAACTAAATTTATAATCAGTAGTGTACCTAGAACCAGTATTAGGGGGTGGGGTCTAGATTATAACGTGCAAATAGATCCACCCTATAGCACTGGGATGAAGAGTAAATACTTAGTTATTGTATATACATGTGTCACATTTAAGTCTTTCTTCTGCACTTATTTGATATTTTCTTCGTTTATTTACTTACAAAGATAAGAGGACCCCTTGGCCCTTTGGTTAATTACATTACAGGTTCATATAAAAATAAATAAGATGTAATTTACAAGCTTATATTCATGAATGTTTACGAGATGTCCTCTTTATAATTATCATCTACAAAGAGTTTATTTATACAGTGAACCTGTCTAAACCGGAATCGCACAGTAACGAATATTTCGCTTGCATTTTAGACAGGTTTTACTATATAACTTGATATAAAAAATAAAATAATCTTAATTTATGTAGTATAACCTGTATAAACCGGAATCGTACGAATGTTTTTTTTCGGGGTTCGGCAGATTTTCAGCGATTTTTTTTTAACACTGAATCTCTCCATGCCGAAGAAATTTTTCTGTTTAAATAAATTTCCGTCTTAGACAGGTTTTACTGTAATTTGTAACGTATTTTAAATGTAAGAAATTTTATTAAATTTAAAAAAAAGTCATTAAAATAAGATTATTTTATGATTAAAAGCGTTAGTTGTAATGAGTAATTTTGAAAATCATGAATATTCATTCGTGTGTAATGCCGAAAATATATTCTTTTTTTATTTTATTTTATTTTAATTTGCCATTTTACAGAGATTTTATCCTTTAACTTGCTTGCTTCTCCTGTTAATGGTTGTTCATCAGAATTTCTAAATTGGAACAAATGACAGTTAATTACAACCACAGAGAAGTTACACCTTCCTTTTAATCTAATTCTTTCTGCCTTTCAAGAGGAGTTTTCTAATAAAAGAATTAAAAATCAAAATTTAATTAAAGAAAATTATTAAGTTTTTTTTTTAATAATTAGAAAGAATATTTAATATTTAAAATTCTGCCTTATGAGATTTTTTTAAAAATATGTTTAATTGTATATCCCTGCCGTGATTTTGATGGTAATTTTCTTACTATTAAATTAAGATTTATTGTCAGGAATCACGTAATGTGCTTCTAGTTTTATTAGGATATTCCTTACTTTATTTTGTTTGGATAATGAATAAAGTTTTGTCACATTTGATCTCAGTTTATTTGTTTTAACTCAATTGACACATTGCAAAGGTTTATTTTAGCTCTTTAATGAAGTAAATTTTTATAAATTTTTAAATAAAATCTCATTTGGGACCACTTGTTAACAAAGAGGTCAAAAAGAAAGAATTAAAAGAAGGGTCAAAGGAATAGTCAAAGGATTGGGTCATAAGGAATAAGTCAAAGAAAAAAAAATTGGGTTAAAAGAAATGAGTCAAAGGAAGAGGTCAATAGAGAGGTCAAAACATTGGGTCAAAAAGAAGAAGTCAATAGGAAGAGGTCAAAGGAAGGTAAAAGAATTGAGTGAAAAAGAAGAAGATCAATAGAAAGGAGTCAAAAAAGGGTCAAAGAACAAGATCAAAAAAGAAGGATAGGAATTTGGAGGTGGTCAAAGGTGACTCGAAAACACGTGTACAGACAGTTTCCAGTCACTTTTGATCCTCTCCAAATCCTCAACCCCTTTAATTATGTGTAAAATAGTATAATTGATCCTCCCAATATTGAAATGTTCTGATGGTATTTTCTGATAATTTATTAACGTGATTACAACACTAAACAGTCCAGTAGACAATGCCACGTGCTCCTCCTCCATTCCTGCTGTGTAGTGTTCGCGACTCCTTTTCCCTCTTGAACTGTACACGTAATTAATGGATGTCCCCTTTAAATTAATATTTCTTAATTAACCCCTCTCTTATATTGTTTCAACCGAATTACACTTCTCAATTATAACAAAACGATTATATTTATTCATCAAATGTGATTTTATAAGAACATTTTAACTATTAAAATCATTGTTTTTTTTACTCAAAAAAATGGTTTACACGTGAAAATATAAAATTATAATAATCCAGAAATTAATTATTTATAACTGAATAAAGTTTGAGCGTGTTTTATTACACTTAATTATAATTAATAAGTGCCAAAATTTGTTACACAAGTAATTTAGATAATTTGCTTAATTATAATTAAAAACAGGAGGTTTTACGACGGAAAATTTATTAAATTATTAAGTTTCTGTTGACGAAAACAATCATTTTAAAGTATATATATATATAATATAAAAAGTATTGATGCATATATCTTATTGTTTTGAAAACATAAAAATATTGTTCTTTTATCTCTTAAATGTAAAATCTACTATCCAGAGATAAGTAAGAAGTGTAACAGCAGTGGGACATACAAATCCCCAAAGAAAAAAATAATAAAAAAAAGACCAAAAAAGAAAAAAAAATACAAGAAAATACAAGAAGGAACTTATGTCCTTTCTACGCTCCATACTATTGAGACCCCCAACAAAACAAGAGATAAAATAAGAGAAAAAGATGCCTTTAGTAGTGTCTTCTATGGTCGTTCTAGACAGGAATTTCCATTAAGAACAAGCCAAAATTTACAGCATACATTTCTTCTCCCCCTCTTTTTTTTTAAATTTGCTAAATTTCTGATTGTCGAATTTACAATAAGAATAAGATTCATCCCAGTTAATGAATTATTAGATTTATTATTATTATTATTATTATTATTAAGAAGTAAAAAATAAAAGGGGAGGAAAAAAAAAAAGATTTATGAAGGTGATGAAGCAGCAGCATATAACCGATCATAACAATTGCTTTTTGTCTTGGAACATAAATTACACAGGAAGAATTCGGCAATCCATCTATTTGTAGCCAGTGTGGGGAAAATATTGTACCTGTCAAAGCAAGAACCATTGGATTTGAAAGCATTCCGAACTTTGCTTGGATGAAAACAATAGCAGAAAAATCGATTGTAGAAGTTCTTTCAAGTGCATCTATGTACGAAGAGTACTCAAAGCAATGATACTTCAAACTGTAGCAAATTATCTGCTACACTTGAACCGATAACGAACATCCGGTGCAAAGTAATTGTTTACAGTTGAATGGAGGTCCTAATTGAGTATCATGCTAAAACCTAACTATGTTAAAGGATTTTTCTATATTTTTTTTAATTCTACAATTATTTTTTTTAAAGCACTTAATTTATTTCTTCTTTTATTTAATTCTCATTCACGATCTTTAACAGCGTAACTTTCAATTCAATTGTGAAATTTCCGGATGTTGCTAACGGTTTTCCTTGTATATAACCGCTGGATTTGTCTTCATTAAGGTGGAAATTATTGGTCAAATGGGAATTTTTTTTTCTTCTTTTCTACGTGCAAGACCTTAAAGAATCGATTTAGAAGTCAAAACACTCGAAAATCTATCTATTTTTTTGAGGTTTTGTAAACATGTTTTATACCTATTTTTCTCTTTTTATAGTAGAAAATGGATCGATTTTAATGCCATTGCTGCTGATACTCCTGAGGGATCAGGTGAGAAGATAATCTGTAGAAAGTCAGAAAGAAAAAGAAAAAATATATATATAAATAATTACTGAAATAAATATACAAATCTACTAGTTAAAAAATGGAATTTATAAAATTTATTATTAGTGCTTGAAAAATTTACATTTCCTTCTCCATTTCCTTTGTTTAAAGAAAAGGAAAATAGATGTAAATGCTATTTTCTCTTTTACTTTCTTTTAAATTGCCGATTTTAATTAGGTAAATTTATCAGGAATCTAAAAATAATCTAACGAGGATTGTTGTAATCCATTATGAAGTAAATTAATGATTAAAAAAAAAGAGGGGGAGAAAATGAACTAACGGCTCAGAAAAAATCATCACAAAGAAAAAAAATAATAATAGAAAAAATAAGTAGAAAAAAAATTCGATATAAATAAATTAATTTGTGTAAAATTATACTGTAAAGAGATTTTTAATCTTATCTGTTAAAAGAATAAGGATAATGACCTTTTAACGAATTTAGATAATGTACACAAGAGGATAGATTTTAATNTGATTGTACTGTATTTAATTAATCAGAAACATTTGTTCTTGAAATACGTATAAAATAACCCTTCAAACAACGGCCATTGTTTCATATCGCTGCCAGTGGCCGTTGTTCACAGGTTTGATTGTATTTAATTAATCATTTATATATATTAAAAAGTATAGAGCCTACTCAAGGATGAAGAAAAGAAGGAGAGTAAAGGGATGAGGAAGAGAATAAGACGAGAGAAGGTTTCTGTAGGATAATTACCAAGGGGTAGAACCTATTCAAGGGCCTTAAATAAATAAAAAAAAATGTGAGATAAGGAAGAGGAGAGAATGTACCAAATTAATGATTAAAAAAAAAGAGGGGGAGAAAATGAACTAACGGCTCAGAAAAAATCATCACAAAGAAAAAAAAAAATAATAGAGAAAATAAGTAGAAAAAAAATTCGATATAAATAAATTAATTTGTGTAAAATTATACTGTAAAGAGATTTTTAATCTTATCTGTTAAAAGAATAAGGATAATGACCTTTTAACGAATTTAGATAATGTACACAAGAGGATAGATTTTAATTTTCGTATCATGCTTAAGATTAATTTATTTTAATTAAAATAACTATTGGGGTAAATGGCTTTTATTCACTTTTAAGGTTTATACTTTCTGGTTATGTTGATGTAGATGAAAAGTTTATTAAAGGTCTTTTATGTGTTGAAACTGATCCCGGTGGAACGACATAATTTCGATATTACCCAAAGGCATCGAGTTTATTACGTTCGAAAAATTGATGAATTATTAATAACCAATACGCTTCAGTAAATTTAGTAATGACGTAATAATGATTATGATACGGTATGTAAATTTTTTGATTAATTACAAGCTTGAATTTGTAAATTTATGATGATGTTGCGGAAAATTTCTAACCTGCTTACTCCGTTTATAAATTGTTTATGATCTTTTCTTCTTCCCTTTGTTTTCATTTTATTTCCTAAAATTAAAGGGAAACAATTGTTTATAAAGTTTCCCTCCCCCCTTGTTTTCAGTTTATTTCCTAAAATAAAAGGGAAACAATTGTTTATAGACTTTCCCTCCCTCCTCCCCTTGTTTTCAGTTTATTTTCTAAAATTAAAGGGAAAAATTGTTTTTTTTAAAGACATTTTTTATTCTTTGAAACTTTTCCAAAAACCGATTAACTGTTCAAGTTTTGTTTTCATAATTAAGTCGACAAATGGTGAAAATTAATGGTTTTAATGTCGTAGAAATGTTTTGTGATGAGTTTGACATCAGAAAGAAAAAAAAATTGAACGTAATAATTGTCCAGAAAACCAATTAATGCTTTCTTTTAGTTGCTGTCATAGAATCTCTACGAAAGCAGTTGTTTAGTTCTTATTTTTTTCACCTCTTTATTTCTTCATTTTGTGTATATTTAAGCTTTTAAATATTGATTTTTAATGTTTTTGATGCCTTTATTATTGAATATATCTTTAAAAAAATTATAAATATATTTTAAAAATCACAAGAAAATGTGTAGTTCATTATATAATACCCATGTTATGATGCTATCGAGTTACTTCCATTCGAAACTAGATCCATTTATTTATATAATTGCTTAATATTATAAAAATAATATACTGTAAAACCCGTCCAAAACGGAAACCTACCAAACCGAAAATATATTAGATGCCGTGCGGTCCGGCTTAAGCAGGTTTTTACTGTATAAACCTCATTAATTATATTATTCGCATTTAAAGTTGAAGTATGTCTTAAATTCGAGCCTGCTTAATGCCATGATAATTTTAATTATATTACATTTTAAATATATTATTAAAGTTTTTATTCTTTAATTAATGTTTTTATGCTGTAATTTATTCGATTTGTTATTCAATTTTATCATTAAAATGTTCTTAAAGTTTAATACATAAGGGCTCTTAAGTATGTCCTTAATGCCCTTACGTAGTAAAGTAACTCCTTAAATATATCCTCGATGTTCTTAGTAAAAATTTATGTAGTGTAGCGAAGTATGTATTCAAGTAGTAAATATTTATGTAGTAAGTTATAGTGACCTTAAATATGCCCTTATATAGAAAAGTATGACCCTTAAAGTCCTTAGGTAGTGAAAATTTATGTAGTGTAGTAAAGTATAGGGTGGTTATAATTAAAGTTGCCCTACTCAGTTCTCTTTGATGCATTTTAATGAAACTTGGTATATACGTTATATGGACCATGGGGAATAGGAAAATGCAAAAAAAATTAGTTCAAATTTCTACCACCAGGTGAAAAAATGGCGCATGAAAAACAAGAAACGCAAAATGGAAACACGCAAAAGGTTTCTATTCACGACATTTGTTTAATGTGCAATATATTTGCGTCAATCACATGTTCAAAGCGCCTTACAGCGTGTTCAACAGTAGCCAGATAGGTTTCTTGAGAAATTGCACAATGTAGCCTGTTATGTTTCCTCTATGTAGCGGTATACCTCCTCTATAGTATAGAGGAGTTATATCTCTGTATAGAGTTCGTATGGAGTTATACCTCCTCTATACTATAGAGGAGGTATAGATATCCTCTCTATATAGTGATATTACTCCTCTATGTATAGAGGAGTTATATCTCTGTATAGAGTTCGTATAGAGGAGGAGTTCGTATAACTCCTGTATAGTATAGAGGAGGTATACGAACTCTGCCTGAATTGAAAGCAAGCTTTTTTTTTTTTTTTTTTTACTTAGTGGTAGAACTTTGAACTAATTATTTTTTTGCATTTTCCTTTTCCCCTATGATCCATATAACGTATATACCAATTTTTATTAAAATACATCAAAGAGAACGGGCTCTATACAGGGTCTGAGTAGGGCAACTTTAATTATAACCTTAAATATGTAGTATAGTGAAGCAAGATAGTCAAGAATGTTCTTATATAGTAAAAATTTTATAATTTTTTCCATTAATTTATATTTCACTTTATTATATTTTATTTTAAATACTTTATTAATGTTTTTAATCTTTACTAGATCCCTTTAAATTATGATTATTTCTATTATTATTAACTCCTGATATTTAAAGTAATAAATAAATATTATTTATATATTAAAACTGTATATACATGT